>NC_052505.1:93050922-93311612 GCF_014356525.2 Nilaparvata lugens
CAACCCCTAATTCAACCTTTTATGAGGGGTTGAAATTATATGTAGATGATTTAGATTATGATATTTTGAAATTCAGTTGTAAGTCAAAAGGTAGAGTATTCGACCAATAACTTATCCTGGAAGTTACAGTATTATATCTACAACAGTCCCCAACTTATTGAAGGGTTCCCATACATATGACTCTGTAAAACACTTATTGACATGGGCTACTTTTAAATTAATAAAACAAAATAAATCTTATAGCACCCTTTATTTTTAAAAAACTTTAAATATAGGGTTAATAGGTTAAACTAGGGTTAGCTTTAAATTAGGGTTATTTTAAAGTTTTTTAAAAATAAAGGGTGCTATAAGATTTATTTTGTTTTATTAATATGACTCTGTATATATTTTTTAATTTTTTTGATCACGGATGATGCCATGAAAGCTTTTTGCTTGTGTAATGGGTGGTGATTTGATCTATGACATCTATGCCATCGGCGGGATACGAACTCACGAACCAGACGGTGTTGTTTAGCAGACTGAAGTTTGTAAAGTTTCAGACCACTAGACCAACCCGGTCGGCAGTTCTCTCCCTTTTCAAATATAGGCTAGAATTTATTAATCTTCCAAATTATTCTGTTGGATTGCCCTTTTCACAAACTTCATTATGATTGCACTATGAAAATTTTGTTTAGGGATCGGTGCAATATTCCATAATGAGTATTATTATTGTCAATTATTGTCATATATTATCAACGATGTTGATACGTTGAAGCGTTTTTCAAATTATATTGAAGTAAATAAATAAGTAGGTTATTAAATTAATGTATAATTATCCATTTATATTTCATTACGATTTTAAATATAGCATATTATTTTGCAAATACCGAAATCAATTGTGAAAATTTCACAATTGTTTCAAATACAAATGTTAGAACCTATACCCTTTCTTGTGACTTGGCTGTCATCGTTTTTTTATCTATTGGATGGATCAATAAATACAATATTTAGAAGTAAAAAAAACAGGAAATTACCCAAAACTTCTCCCATTTCTTAATTTTTGTCATAAATGAACCAAATATTCAGGTTATGTTGAAATTTATATTCTCACAAAATCAATCTTTATTTTTGAAATTTTCTTTTGAAGTTGTATGGTCTGGAAAAAGATATTCCTTTGCCAGATATATTTTGTAGTATCAGCCATTTATTACCATTTTTTAGTTTTAGAATAATAAATTTTTTATTCAATAATTTATTGTGTCTATTTTTTAGCCCGCTAGATCCCCCGCTGCAGAAGTTGCTGCTTTAACAGCTCAAGTAAGTCAAGTATATTCTCATTTTTTGCTTCTATGATCAGAGTTTTACAGATAGATTTCGAGTCCTAGACATGCTTTGTTCTACGTATGCAATCTCTTCCATAAAATAGTTTAGATCTTCAGACTCTCACAATAAAAATTACCCACCCACTCAAAAATCTTTCAGTTTTTAAAATTTCACACTTTGATATAGTATTGTATGTGATATCAGAGTTGTTGAATAGAGTAAATTTCCTTATTACTTATTTTCATAGATTTTAATGCTTGCAATATTAAATTGCACTTCGTAGATATAGATATAACCTTGTTTGAGCTCGTGTAAAATTATTATAGAGAGTAGTAGATAGCTATAGGCTAACAGCTTACAACCAATAATTGAAGAGTTGGACATATTTTCAACAAACTCCATAAAGAATTCAAAAAATATGTTTACCATAAATTTTGATATTTCTCGCTCGTCTAGGCTACAATTTACACTTTAGGAAAACATAGCAGGTCTAGAAATTGTTTTTTGGAAGATGTTACCTTTCGAAAAGTTAAAAAGTTCACTTAAACAGTTGAAAAATGCTAGGAAAAGTCTTATGATTAAAAAAATTTGTTTTTTATGCTTTAAAAAATCGAATAGCTAATTACAGCTTCTTTGGAACCAACGATTTCATTATTTTCATAATAAATGTCTACTCCATATCACTTTGTACCTATTCATCATTATACAATTCAAAGGTATAATTAATGCAGTAGAATTAATACATTAATACAGTAGTGTTAATCAATTACTTTAGAATTAGATACAATAGTGTTGTCAATCAATTACTATAGAATCGCCTTGTATATCTAAATTGGCTAAGCGCGAGACCATATGAGGCGTTTTCAGGCGAGTGGACAGGGCAGAGAGCTCTCCGATTGGCTGATTGGGTTGGTGTACGGGAATCTGCTGATCAGCCAATCGGAGAGCTTCCTCTCCAGCCGACCCGTCTGGAAACGCCTAAAATGGTCTCGCCCTAATTGTTGCTTTTATTTGCTGCCTTTATCGAGCTACCCTGATCACTAATTTTGTTTGCATCGTTTTGCTTTTCTTGCATTTAGACTTGCCTCTGTACACCGTCACTCAATGTCATGCTTTAAGAATGTGTTAGTTCACCAATCCCATTTTTAGGTTGCTTATCAATAATTATTGGGTTTTAATACTTTTTACATAGTGTTTCTTCTTGAGTATTTCTAATTTCATTTTCGAAAAACATTTTTGCTCATTTCATTTACTGTGCTAGGCTGCCTCTGTGAAGGTGCGTACAGATTTACGCGCCGCGAACATGAGCAATTCACTTTTAATCAGCTGATGCCAAGCTTTTCAAATCTGTATTTTACCGTTTCTGTAAAAATACAGATATAATCAGCTGATTACAAGTGAATTGCTCATGTTCGCGGCGCGTATATCTGTACGCACGTTAATAGATACGTAGTATGATTTGGCTGTAAGCTTGAAGCAGTCCAAAAATATTTGAATAAAACACATATACTGCCAAATATCAAAACTATCACTCATATTAGGCTTACGCTTAATTTTTCCATACAGATTCACAGTAATTTAGTATCTAGAGCTATTGCAGTATTTTTCGTTACAAGCTGTAGTAAAATGGTTTTACTTATATTAAATATCTACATAATCATTTTGATATTAAATTCTGTTAACATATATTTTGTGAGGAAATACCACATAATAAAATTTAAAATTGACGTGACAATTATTCTTTTTACAGTCACCGACAAAAGAGGTTATAATTACCAATTTTTCAAGGGTATGTTCTTGTTCATTAATTGATTGGTTCTCAGTTTCTATTTTCAACTCGTTTATTGGCTCCAGTTCAAAGGCTTTTGAATCTCTTGCTTCTCTATATTCTTTTACGTTTACAATAATTTCAATTATGCAGATGCATTATCACTCATTCATTTTCAAAGCAACAGTAATACACAATTTCTTTCTGAAAAGTACCTAACTGCAAAACGCTTGTTTTTCACAATTTTGAACACTTTTCAAATTGCCAAATTTTTACTTAAACATTTTTTGCAACAACTTGGTGGAAGTTCCATTTTTCAGACAGTCATTGTGTGTAAAGATGCTTAAAATCTCATCTCATTTAAATATTAGGTGAAAAAAGTGCCTGGTGAATGAATTTTATTCATTATACCTACAATATACATTTTATATAATACAGGGTGGGGCAGAGTGGACTCCCTGATATGATCGGTTAACTGTATAAAAACCATACAAGATTATTACAAAAGCTTTTTATTCCTGAAATATAAATACAATGCAATTTATTTTTCATCAAGTTTTAAAAATGATATCGTCCAGGTGACGACCTTGACAAGTGATGCACATATTCAGGCGTTCCATGAAGTTTTCAAAAACTCTACGCAGCATATCTGGCGTTATTCCAGTGATAACATCAACAATTGCTTCCTTAAGGGCTTCCAAGGTCCTTGGTCGAACTTTGTAAACCTCAGATTTGAGGTAGCCCCCCAAAGAAGATAATCACATGGGCTTAGATCGGGGGAGCGAGGGGTCCATGAAACATCCCCTCGTAATGAGATCAAGCGGCCAGGAAACCGTTGTTGCAGAAGTTGGCGAGAGCGACGGGCGGTATGAGCCGTGGCACCATCCTGTTGAAACCAAAAGGCTTCCAAATTATTTTCCTCACCATACTCCTCAATTCTGGGGAAGAAAAAGTTCTCCAACATCTGACAATAGCGCACAGCGTTCGGTTGCACCTTCCGATTCAAAAAAGTAGGGGCCAAATTATGCCTATGGAGGACACAGCACACCACACAGTCACTTTTGGAGAATGAAGAGGTTTTTGGTGAAAAGTTCGTGGGTTTTCAGCTGCCCAGTAACAAAAATTTTGTTTATTTACTGTGCCCGAGAGATGAAAGTGTGCCTCATCACTAGACCACAGAATAGTGCCGTGTTGTAAAGAAGCCAGTATTGCATTGCAAGCATCTGTACGTTTAACAAAATCTGCTGGCATCAATTCTTGAACAACCATCAACTTATACGGGTGTAAATTGAGGTCTGAGTGTAAAATTCGCCTCACCGTTCTGGCCGACATTCCAAGAGAAGCAGCATGTTTACGCGCAGAGCGCGATGGAGATTGTTCAATAGACGCTCTCAGTCTCTCACCGCCATTATGTTCTCTGGTGTCCTCACACTCTTTGGTTGTCCGACTGGTTTTCTAGGCAGTGCAGATCCGGTCGCCCGTACACTTGTAATCCATTTCCTTATGGTTTTAGCATCGGGAACACTATCATGACGATTCAAACCAAACCGTCTACGAAATGCACGCTGGGTCGCCACCACACTATCCTTATTTTTAAAGAACGTTTCGACTACAAAACCACGATGCTCGCCAGTCCACGGCATGGTGTCTACTAATAATGGTGTCTTTTTCCCCACCACATGGAACCTCTCCCACTCCGCTAACTCGCGCGCGTACTCTTCAGTGACTGATTGAAACTAGGGAGTCCACTCTGCCCCACCTTGTATATATACATTTTAGACAAAATATTCATTTTAGCATCACTGATCACTTTTTCACTCAAAAGTGTCTTGAGCAAAAATGTTCGATATTTTTATATTCGCAAGTATTGGGTTACCTTTACCTATAGATCTTCTTCAAAATAGAATAGAGTTATTTCAATGATACGTCTCTTGAGCAAAAATGTTCGATATTTTTATCTTCGCAATTTTTCCAATCTCATCCAATTCCGCTTGCTTTATGTAGAGTTGAATATGCCTAATTTCTAGCTCAATGTCTAGTTTTCTATTATTGAGTTCTCTGTTATATATATGTGTTGTGAATACATGGATGTTTTGTTTTATTGCCTTTGTTGTATTATTGCTTATTTGTGCTGTGTGGTGTTTGAAAATTGATTTCAGTTTGATACGAGCAGTGGAGGCGAAGACAGTGATTCTAAGGTGAGAACTGTTTTTAGATTTTGGGGAATATGCTATCTGCAATGGTCTAGGTGTCCAAATTTTATTACTCATGTGTCAGTTATTATTGCAAGAAGAATGATTCAGTTACAAGAGTTGATGGTTTTATTCATTCATTGTTTAATTGATATAAATAACTATCAAAAATTGAATTTGTTTATTCGATGTTATTTGCATCTCTGTCAATTCATCCCACATTTCTGCACTTTAATTGTTTGCTCTTTATAATTACCACTATTTAATGACGTCTTTCATTCATTGATGTTTATGATATGATATTCATCCAATCCATCAATCACATTGACTCATCAATGCTTGTCAGAATGTTCCCAGATGATGCGGCTTTCCTTGCCACAGAATAGATGAATAGATTCCTATATAATCTACCATTTCAAATTGAATTAGAACGTTTAAATAAAGCTATAACTCTAGTTCTTCTATAAATGTGTCTTATATGAAGGTTTCAAATGTGAGTGTAGTACATCAAGATTCATCAAGAAATCGAGATTTCGCTAAAATAAAAAATATGTCAATTTCAATATTATTGAATCCAATATCATCAATCTTCAGTATAATGTTCATTTTCGTTTTCAAAAATCAATAATTCAAGTCTCGAGGTAATTCTCCATGAAGAAATAATTTTGAGAAGCTCATATTCGATTGTGTAAAAATTATCATATTTTGTAGTTTTTTTACTGACTTAACGTTGAATGCATTTTCATTTTACTCGCCGCATGCTTGAATGCCTATGTGTTGTAGCATGCTTTGTCGATACTAAAAATATTGAACTTTTCCTTTTCCAGCGATTCAAGCCTCAATTTAGTTGAAGCTAAGTTTTTCTTTAGTCGAAGTATATCATTGTGTGTTATACTGAACAGAAATCTTTCTATTAATTCGAAAAGATTTTCAAATGAAGTTGTGAAAAATAATTGTTTGGAAAAATTCCCCAACTGATAATAGTTACATGGCTGACTGCTTCATGCTAATTAGTCAATTTCAACCTATGCTGAGATAATTAAATAAAAAATCGGGCATGAACCTGTTGTGCCCTCTCCTTTAAGTGTAATGAACACGACGAAGTGAATAAATAAATAAAACTTGAAATGTCAGGCTACATCCATAATGTCTCTTGAAATGTGTCTGAATTATTTCATGGACTTTTCAACACCTATGTGTGTGTTAATGTAATTATCTCTTAACTTGTACGATTGTTCGATATTTTAATAGTGCAATTTGACAAGTTTAAGATTGAAATATACAATATTTTATAGATATAAAGAAAATAAAAATCTCAGTACCCTTTTTTGAAATATTTTATCACATATAAAGTTATAGCGTGATAAAATATTTCAAAAAAAAGGGTACTGAGATTTTTATTTTCTTCATATTTATATTACAAGTAGCCCTATACAAAAAAGAGATAAAAAATATTTTATAGATTGACTTATTGACTAATGTTTATACTTGGCGTATAATTATGTTTCACTTGTGAATAGTAGAGGTAAAACTTCTATTCGTTAGTGGGAAAGTAAATCTTGCAGACATTAATCAGGGTCTCTGTTAGAAATTCCTGCTTAGAAGTGAGTTACTACTGTAGATAATAAAGTGAGTTGGTTTTTGATAAAACCTTTGAATAGAAACCATTTGAGTCATTTCAATTTATTTCCAAGATTTTTTTTTGAATCATTCGAAAATATCAGGACAGTAATAGAATTCTGGAATAATTATTGATAGAATCATGATATAGATGATCCTGCAAAATGTACTGCAAGCTATTGTAACGTAGCTGGAATAGTCTACTCGTTATTACTTAACTCTGTTAACAACAAGAGTTAAGACGTTCAAGTCTTTTCTACCTCTCAACCATCAAGTATGCTTATGATGTTACCTAAAATTATGACACCTACTATCGGCACGATAGCTAATTCATGAATAAAAACAAAATAACAAACTTTTAGTACCCTTTTATTAAAAACTTTAAAATATTTTAATGACTAGTCTCGACCATTAGTCATTTTAAAGTTAAAATGTAAAAAATAAACAAGTTGATTCTCTGTTGTATCAACTTGTTTATTTTTCACATTTAACTTGAAAATGACCAATGGTCGAAACTAGTCCTTAAAATATTTTAAAGTTTTTAATAAAGGGTACTAGAAGTTTTTATTTTGTTTTTATTAATTTGAATAAAGTAGCCCATATAAGTGAAGTGATTTCAAATTCATGAACTATAATTATATAGTTCTCTTTTTCGTTGAAAAATCATCGGTAGCAAAAAACAGGAACATCCAGACAAAAGTGAATATTTTCTTTTTCGTATGATGTTATACTCTGAATTTGATTCATGATCCTGGTTCTCCCTATTATTGTCGTTACCACAACAATATAAAAATGTGTTAAACTCTGCACTATTAATTAAAAACTGAAAATTTTCTGAAGTGAACTACTACAAGAATTAACCTCATCTAAATTTGGGAGAGGAATAACACAAGGAGGCAAAGTCTTGGGCAATAATCTGTTTTTTCTTTTCCGACTATTGTATTGCTTACTCTATCCAATAAAAAAATAAATAAGGTTACCTTATTTTCTCTCCCTATCATTTCCGATGATGTACTTATTATATGAATCAATAAAGAATCTGAAAGAATAGAATTATTTGAATTTATCAGTGTTTACAAGTTTGTGTTTCTTCAGTGGTTCCAAATTTTCTTAAATAACTCAATATTATTTGTTACAAGTGGTAATTGAGTGGAATATTTCTAATAAATTCATTAATTCAAGCCATCTAAATTCAAAATTTATAGTTTTCATGTTTATTTTGGACTAAAATTCTGTAAAAATTGTACACGTGAATTCTAACCTTATCTTGGACTTTTGCCACCTATAAATTTGTAAGAAAAATAACACAAGGACTACCTTATTATTTTATCTACCAATGTTATCACATTAGTGTCATTTGCATTTTAAATAAATAAATTATCGATCCACGGTCCATGCTTCTCTGCAGATTTGACATATTATTTTTGGCTGTAGTTGTATATTCGTTTTATATTTTGAACGATATTCTTGAGTTGTATTCTTAATTTGAATTCTGTTTCAATAGAGCACCAAAGGAGGCAAGAAGCCAGAAATAGCCACCGTGATCGCTCCCTATCAGGCAACTAGTACCGAGCAGCTGAGTCTCCAACGAGGCCAACTCATCATGATCAGAAAGAAAACCACCACCGGCTGGTGGGAGGGTGAATTGCAGGTATGGAGGCGATTTTCCGCTAGAAAACACTACTAATTCATAGTTTTTTAAATTAATAATGTTTAATTTCTAGTTATATTGTAGACTGGTGTATCCCAAACTCTAACAATTAACTCCTGAATAAACTGGAAGAAAAGTATTCCATCATTACTTGTAATAAACTGGCGCAGTCACTTGAATAGTAGGACGCTTTGAGGAAGAACCCCTTCAGAAGCTAAAAATATTATACACACCCACTGGGAAAAGAGATATAGGAAGGTCGAGGAAAAGATCGGTACTGGAAGAGGCTATATTTACTAGACCTAATCTTTATTTATTTACATTTACATTAACCAATGCACAAATCAAATACATAATTATTAGGAAAGGACTAACATGCCTAGCCCAAATCTGTTCACTTACCGAATTTTGATAGTAGTAAGCCAATGTCTAAAAGGTAGCTTATGCTGCTTCACTATGAATCAAATCATAATCTTTGAAGACTAGTGTGGCTTACATGACTAGTTTCGGCGGATCATCCCTTTATCAAGTGTGAAACTGGATACAATCAAAAAAGGGTTCTAGTGATAATTTTTTGAAATTAATCTTTCAAGTAGCCCTATCAAAATACTTGAATAAAGAATCTTTAATAATGAAATCTATGGTTGATAGAAGAACCCATCTCTTCAAAAATTTTGGTAATAGTATATTACGCTACAAGCACAGAAAATTAGTGTTTACGGTATGAGGATAGTTTCCCGGGCGAGGCTTGCCGAGCCCGGGAATATGTTATCCGAATACCGTAAACACCTTTCTGAGAGAGTCGCGTACGATATTTTTCGCCACACTACAGGTATAGCTGACGCCAAAAAGTTAGGCGGTTTCGTGGGTCTCTTGTGCGTTCCAACAGCTGATGTTGTCAAGTAGAGTTGTCATCTAGCTTGGCTCAGGTGATAATTTTTAAATCAAAAGAGACAATAAATAGATGCATTGCATCAGCTGTGAGTAGGTTACACCATGTGACCCACGAAGCCCCCTAACTTTTTGGCATCAGCTATATAAGAATAATAAATTGAATAAGAATGTTTTATGAGGGGGGGGGATACTTTGATGTCTCATATCTCAAGAACCAGACGTCGTAGGGTACTCAAAGTGGGTTGGAAATTTCCGATCTCACCCTCCTGAACACAATGCACCATATGGCACAGTTGTTCAAACACATTTTCAAAAATGTTCAAAAAGCGGCCGGAAAGGGTACTCTTTCCGGCCTTAGCCGGAAAGAAGCCTGTTCTGTCGTCAGACGAGAGTCGTCTGCAAACAATGTCTTTCAGATCTACGTAGGGACTGGAAAACAGCTGCTTTCTGTGCAGTGTGGCGAAAAATATAATTCGATCTTATTACACAATATTTTCAAGTTATAATTTCGAATATATTGGACAGATTCATCTCTGATGTGACTGTTTTTATTTTTAAAAGTTTCAATCTGTTTGTTGAATAATAAAGTTCTATCTCGCTAAAAACAACTTATCATACTCACTTTTCTGTATAGGGCTACTGATATTATTAAAATACAATACAAGTTAACAAGCTATCACATTTGATAAAATGATACTTGTTAGCTCTCATTGTGTTTCAACAACTTATCAGTATACAGTATTAGTTGCCGTAGTCACATTGAAGATGTTTTTTCTACCTCCAAGGATAGTACCGTACTATGTAAGTAAGTGAATCGTCATTTTATTAGAATATACCGTCCCCGTTCTGGCAAAACTCATTAACTACAAAAATGCTTATTTTCAGTAATGTATTTCAATAGGCTTAAAAAATGTAGTTCTTTGAGTAGGCAGAACTCACCAAGTCATATCTTTTATTACTATTCTATTTTTTCACTCTATTAGATTTCACTAAGTTGCTAGACACATTTTTCTTGTCTGGCAAAATTCACCAAAGTCCTTTAGTTATCAAGGTATCGCCTAGCAATTTTCACTAACCATCTTTAATGAGTTTTCATCCTCATGAATACAGAGTTTCATCAAGCACTATACATAAATTCACTATTCATCACTTCACTAAACATATTTCGTGAGTTTTGCTTCCCACAAACTAATTATTAATGGATAGTGATAACATTATTTAGGAAATGAGAGCAATATTTGCTGTTTGGTAGTCAGGCAAAACTCACCAAGTGTTATGTGCTTGTAACTCAAAACTGTAGTTTTTGACTTGGTGAGTTTTGCCAGTACGGGTACGATACATACAGTTCAATTTGATTAAAATGATCAATTATTCATCTGGTCTACCAAGTAACTGTTTGATCTTATCAATAACTAAGGTCACAAGATAGGCGAGGAAAAATAGTATTTTGTAAAAAAGTGGATAATCTCTTGCTTGTCGCAGTAATTTATCTTGTGATGTTGCCATTATTTCTTTCATTATGGTTTGTTCTGCTCCATCATTATTTGCACCCAATTCGAATAAATTCTCGTCAGCTGCACTAAGAAACCTGAACTGTGTACTAATTAAAATCAAGAAAATCACGAGATGTGACGTTTGAAGGAAGACGGAGATGCTGAGCTGGTTGGATTGTAACATCTTTTTCTTTTGAGAATTGAGATTTGTTCTGTTTCAATTCAAAGTTGATCACCTCCCTGTCGATGAAAAACAAGTTATATAAAATTCAAATCTGTATGTTTTTTAAAAAGAAATATTCACAATTAAAAATTGAAAATACAGGCTTTAGCTTTAATTTTGTGTACTATTTGAACATAATCTCATTTAGACTTAATACCTACTTCTTCAACCGTTACCTACACTTGTGGGATCGATGGCGTCATAAGTTGATAGACTGTGTCAACTATCAAAATTACAGAGATATTTAAGCAGTTTTGAGTTTATCCTGTTGATTCACTCAGAAACATTGATTTGATTATTTCTGTTTAAATAGATGAGATAACTAAATACTTGCACAATAATGATATTGTGAATAAATGAATAAATTTTTAGACATTAATAATATTTTATGCTATTCACTACTCTACATAATTTCTCAGTTCTAGTATAGAAATTATCTGTTGGGATAAAAGAGTTTTGTTTTGCAAGATTTTAGTTGTTGCAAATACTAATAACATTATCCAAAAAATATTTATAGGTTAATACATTTAAATGCATTTGTTAGAATAATTTATTTACTATTTGATCGATCCATGTAATACGATGATATTATATTTCAAGATCATTTTTAGGAAATAAAAATTGGATTATGTATTTGTACGTACCGGTACCACTGGTGAGCTGTAATCAAACTTTAGCCTAAGATCAACAATTTTAGGACTTATGAATAACTCGCAGAAATACTGTAACAACAACAAATTGGTATTCGAAGTTTAGAACAAATGCATGTCAATAAAATCATTCATTGACATGAACTTATTCGTATTAATTAAAATTCATGCAACATTAAATAATTGATAATTTATGTGACGAATTGATTTATGATCTGTATAATTGAATTCATCATTTTTGAATTCTTCTCCTTTTGAATTATTTTTATTCTAGAAAAATAAATTGTACAATTATTTTATCAAATAAATAAAAAAAATGTTATTGACTTGACAAATAAATTAAATACAGATTACAATTGTATTTTTTTTGGAACTATAACTTTAAGTTGAGTTATTTTCGGTCATTTTTGGTAAATTGAATAACTTTCTCAAAAATTGATATTTTCAGAAAAGTTTTGTTTTACTAGATCAACAATACCATGAAGAATCTATCCTCTAAATCTCATGGATTTATCTCTTACCGAACTTGAAATGTTCTGTCCCAAAAATTTAAACTTTAGGCGCTTATATCTCAAAAAGTAATGATCGGAAAAAAATGTTTTCCTGAGAAAACTTTTTCATTTTGATAGCTTGATAGTATACAAATCGAAAAACTTAGGAAAATATCACCAGTAGAAAGTTTATTTTTATCCTTTGCACAGCCTTAAGTTCTGGTGACTTGAGTAGCAAAACAGAAAACGATAATATTACTTCCGATAGAAAAAATATGTTATAAGATGGTAGACTATACTTTGATATTAGAACTATTGCATTGAAAGCAATAGGAAATATTGTAATTCATTTTTATATTATTTTATTGTAACTGAAGTACACAAACTTGTGATTTTATGTGTGGATAAATTAAATTGAATTGAAAAATGTTGAATAAAAATTAATAATACTCTTTAATTACTTATAATACATTTTTTCATTATTATTGTGTTATCAATTATCTATACTATAATAATGGAAAGAACTGGCTTATACACGTACGGGATAGGAAAATTATGTTTGACGCATCATCACGTCTGAACTACAGGACTTATTAACTCGAAATTTTGCATATAGATTCTAAACTAACCGAGGATGGTTATAGGCCTATTTTCAATTCTTCAAGATTTCATTACGTCAAGATATAAAATAGACCCTTGCGGAGCACGGGTTTCCTGCTAGTTAATAATAGTAATTAATTATTTTTGTAAAACTTGTTAGTATTCTATTTGTAATATGTTATAATGAATGATTTATGTTGCAGGCGAAAGGAAAGAAGCGTCAGATCGGTTGGTTTCCGGCTTCCTATGTGAAGACGCTTGGCGGGGGCGGGACGGGCCGAACCACCCCCCTGCAGTGCAAGACCCCCGATCCCATGCCTCCTGTCGACAATCCTGGCGCTGGTATGTTTTATAATTATCTAATAAATTATGTAGATTGAAATGATGAAAAACTTTTATTAGAATACTTTGAAATAGTAATAGAACATGCAAACGAGAACGAGGAAACGGAAGTGTTACTTTAGTGAGATTTTCGTTATAATTTTTTGTAAATAAATGAATAAAGTCAGCTTGTAATTAACTTCGGTTTGCTATACTAGCCTGTCAGGTACAGTACTCAAATCAGTATTAAACTTTGAACAATACTCAACCAGCGCTCACTGCTACTTGCTATGATCCTCAATATACAGAGTGTTTTAGAAGTAGTGTCGAACATTTCAGGGTATTGTTCTTGGATGATAGGAGACTACAAATGTCGTATTTGAAGTGTCCAAAACTCAGCGGCTATACTTATAGCAGCCATTTTGTTTTTTTTTCACTTTGGAATTTTTATCTCAAGAACGAAATGTTGTATTGATCTGAAATTTGGCATGAATATTTATGCTATGAAGACTCAACTTTAAAAAATAAAATGAACAATTTTCGATGTACATATCCAAAATGGCGGCCATTTTAAATTTTTGATGACTAATTTCACGAAAACCGTTCACTTTACAGAAAATTTACAAGAGACAAAAAAGTTAGCAAATCAATATTTCAAGGATACCTCATTTATTAAGATTGGTCAAAGAATAACAGAGAAATTTATTATTCTCGTATTGCATGCATGACCATTTTTCACAATTTAAACACCAGTATTACATTTTTAATTCCAATTGTATTATTAAGATGAAGCTTTGAAACTCGGTATGGCTCCATATGGCCATCCAGCTGATTTTACTATGTTTTACAGATGATATTTTCTGTTCATAATCATGCATGCTGTACGAAAATAATTAATATCTCTGTTATTCTCTGACCAATCTTAATAAACGAGGTATCCTTGAAATCTTGATAAAATTTTCTAACTTTTTGTCTTTTGTAATTTTTCTGTAAAATGAACAGTTTTCATGAAATTTACCATCAAAAATTTAAAATGGCCGCCATTTTGAATATTTACATCGAAAATGGTTCATTTTATTTTTTAAAGTTGAGTCTTTATAGCATAAATTAATATTCATGCCTAATTTTAGATCAATACATCATTTCGTTCTAAAGATAAAAATCCCAAGTGAATAAAACAAAATGGCAGCTATAAGGATACCGCTGAGTTTTGGACACTTCAAATACGAAATTTGTAGTCTCCTATCATCCAGGAACAATATCCTAAAATTAAAATGTTCGACACTACTTCTGAAACACTCTGTATAATTATCAAAATTTAATCTCTGATAGTTTGTTGGAATACAATGAGAGTAAATCGTTCGAGTATCTAGCATCTGAGGATCAACTATTTAGTATCTTACTACAAAGCATAATTGCCTATGGGATTTTAATATATGGGAACAGCAGCCACATCAACTAAGTATTATTATTGCAAAAAAGGCAGTCAGAGTTTTGTCAGGTGCAGCCAATCTGAGCCTCTGTCGACCTCTTTTTAAGAAACTCAAACTATTGACAGTCATAAATTTGTAGTATATCTACAATGTATCAGTACTCTTTATATAATAAAAACCTTACCTAATTTGAAGACAGTATGCAAAATTCATGCTCATGATACAAGGTATAAACATCAAATTGATATACCATATCAACATCTCTCCACAACCATGAAGCATTATGACAGCATAGGACTAAGAGTCTATGATAAGTTACCTACAGAGATCAAATGTTCTGCTAAAATTGTTCAATTCAAGAAATTACTATTCTATTGGCTTGTTGAAAGACCGTTTTAGGCCTATTGTTTAAACGAACTTTTTGTAGTACCTGAATGAATTTATTTTTTGTTCTATATTTTGTTTACGGTGTGACTTTGTCAATTACCAATGTTGGTTTACGGCAGTAAAATTCATTTATTTATTTACAACTATCTCTCATACTCATCTACTTAGGATCAACTATATAGTTGTATCAACTATTCAAATGACTGACTACTCGTATCAAATTTGTATGACCATATAATATTTTGACTCTGCATGGTTTTACAATTTGTATTATTGACTGTGAATAAATCCTTTCATATTAAGCGAGCTGTATTTATTTATGTAAGTCCAACGGATCTCGAAAACGGCTCTAACGATTTTGACGAAATTTGCAATATAGTAGGTTTATGATATAAAAATTCGATTGCACATGGTCTCATTCCTGGGAAGGACATGAAACGGATGATAATTTTCATCCTTGGAAAAACAGCTTATAATTTTGTCGTCTGTCGATAACGGAAGATGCGAGTGCCTGTGTGGGAGTGAGACAGAATTATATTCAGCTGTTGAACTATTGCGATCAATCAAACAGTTTTTGGCTGTGCCTGTTGGTCCGTTCCCAATCATTTTAAAGAATTGTGTTCTGTGAAATAATAAATATAAACTATGCTTTTATGCTTACATGCTTTTGTACTCCAGAGCGAAGCTTAGTGTCCCGATATTTGAATTGAATTGAATGTTATACAAATTGTAAGGATGTCGGGCTACAATGGTGTTGTATTTGCATGGCAGAGCGAGTGATAGCGCAGTACCAGTACGTGGCCCAGAACGAGGACGAGCTGAGTTTCGACAAGGATGACATCATAGTGGTGATCAGTCGCGATGAGCCATCCTGGTGGAGAGGCGAGCTGCGTGGAGCCACTGGCCTCTTCCCCTCCAACTACGTCACTCCTCTATGTAAGTAAACACCCGTTCAATCTCAGTTATAAGCTATTCTCTTTAATTCCATATTCATCTACAAGGGTCATTTTTCAACCTCCGATTTATTATCATAAGACAAGGGTCTCAAAATGTAGATCGAACGTTCATGGGATCAATACTCGACATAGGCATGACTCAACATTCCTTTTGTCCGTCTGAAGATGCTAAGGTCCAGTCATCTGAAAATGAGTAGACGTTCATTTAATAAATTGCCCCTCTGCTTGACCCTTTTTGTGATTTTGAAGAGTTTTTTAGCTGCCTGAATCCAGCATAGGCCTTCAACGTTAGTAGACGTTGTCTACTAACTTCGGGCCTGTATGGCTTTACAACCATTGAAACCATATAGGCATAATAATTTATTTACTTGTACTCAATTATGTATGTGTTCTAATATTTTGATGTGATGCATCTATAAATGTTTCATGGATCGAGAAATATATCTATCTAACTATATTATCTCACTTGATAAGACATTTTCGATCCGATATTCATCTTAGAGGGTATTTTTTCAAACTTCGATTTCATATCATAAGACACAGACAAGCGATAGAGAGGTGACGCTCACAGAGCTGAACAGCTTATCATCCTGACCAAACGCCCCATGATCGGTGCGGCCACATCGTCAATTGTTGTCGAATTATAAACCCAGAAACATGCCTGTTTTACTTCAGTCTGCTACAAAATGCTAGTTACGTAGCGTTATCAGTTTTTGCAAGCAAAATGCAATAGTTCAGCGTTAATCTAACGAAAAATGATTGAAGTTTACGCAGAAAACGTTATGAGTGGTGATGTCGCAATAATAGTATATAGTATCTTTATACTATCTACTAGTATATAATATAATTTTATACTATATAGTATATTTTTACTAGCTATATAATATCCTTGATGATGCTGTGCGTGAATGGTCTCGGAAAATACAAGACATCACTTGAAATGACTTCCGAAATCGTCGTGATGCATGACAACTCGGATTCACAGTGCTGGTGCAACTAAACGGCTTCTCCCGAAAATTGAATAGAAAAATTCGATCACCAACCATACAAACCTGTCTTGGCCACTAGTAACTTATACCTTTTTCCCCATACTCAAGACTACTTCGAGGGCAGATCTTCCATACTAACGAGGAGCTCCAAAACAACATCACAGCACACTTAAACTCATTTGGCGGCAGAATTTTATGAAGAGGGTTCTGGTAGGCTGGTCCACTGGTATGAAAAATGCCTCAGCCTTCACGGCAATTATGTTGAAGAACAATCATAAGATTGTTAGTAACTTTTGGTGAAAAAATTATTCTTTTATGTACATTCGTCATTTATTTATGACTAATCGGAGGTTGATAAAAATGACCCTCGTATATATTAACTATTACTTTATAAGTTATTCTTTTCAATTCGATATTCATCTAAATACAGCCTCATCCTAGTTTATAAGTAATTTTTTTGTATTTGAAGGATCCAGCTAAAATACAGTCGAACTCCGTTGTATATATCTTGAGTGACCTACAGGAAATCTCGTCATTTGCGTAAAACATAATTATTTTATTGATATCATAATCAATTATCAAATTATTAATTTAAATCTGCTTGATCTATTTCCTATCTAGTTTCAAATGTTTCGTGGATTTCACTAGAAAATAATAGAGACAGTGCTTCGTGTAGATCAAGTTTGTACTGGAGTTTTAAAAGCGGCGTTGCTTGAAGTAGATGAGTCATCACAAGTACTACTAAAAGCTACTTTTCCACTATTATCAATATCAATAGGGTGCCAGAATCTATGACGGATCTTTCGCTATTCCATAGATTATAATAAATAACGGGGGTTTATCTTGAAAATACCAATATTTCGTTTGATATTTCTTAAAATAATTATTCAACAATTCGTAATAGCAGTCGTTCTACAGAGCAAGTACGCTCATTCAATCAAATCAAGTCATTATTTATCGTCATGAGTATTTTTTTAAAAATACATGAGCATCGTCAGGTACATAAGAGAAAATATCACATAGAGCTCAGGTAAATCAAGAATAAAAAACATAAAAAATTGAAAGAGTTCTTGTAATAGAATTGTTGACATAGAGATTTAAATATATTATACAGGGTGGGGCAGAGCCGATTGACGAGTTTGGAAGGGTTGTAAGTAATGAACCGTTCAACTTGGGAAAAAAATCTTCAATGAGTTCAATCCAGTTTGAAATTTAGTTTTTATTGGTAATTTTTGAAGATTAGTATCATTTGAATGGCGGCCATCAGCAGCAATACACTGATGTAGCGTATTTTTGAAGTTTTAAAACGCATTTTGGCACACTGCGATTGCTCAGGAACATGACTTTGGAGAAATATGTGTTTAGCAGGATGACGCTACACCCCACACAGGGTTCATTTCAATGAATTTGTTGAGACAAATGTTCCCAGGGCGGCTTATCTCACTAAGGGTGGACTTGAGGTGGCCGGAACGCTCACCCGATTTAAGTATATGCGATCTTTTTATATGGGGCTACTCCAAAAATAAAGTTTTCAAAGATCGCCCAGACACCTTGGAAGAACTAAAGAGGTGAATTAGATAAGAGAACCAAGCCTTACCAATCGCAGTGTGCCAAAATGCGTTTTAAAACTTCAAAAATACGCTACATCAGTGTATTGCTCCTGTTGGCCGCCATTCAACTGATATAATTTTCAAAAATTAACAATAAAACTACATTCTAAACTGAATTGAGCCCATTGAAGAATTTTTTCCAAGTTGAACGGTTCATTACTTAAACCCTTCCAAACTCGTCAATCGGCTTTGCCCCACCCTGTATAATATGGTAGGTAGAAATTCTCCATCATAATCTTTAGAATTATTCTTTCAATGATTGGAATTCTAATATTTTGGTGTGTAATTTCTAGGAATACATAGAGAAGGATGAATAGATGGGCTGGGAGCCCCACCACCACCTTGCTGACATTGCCGTGCTTTCTCACTCTCTCTCTCTGTCTTTTGGCTTAAAATTACTCTCCACACTCATTATACTCTTCGAATGAAAATAAATGGAAATATTAGGTTAAATTAATAAATATGAATATTTCACCAATAGTCACGGTCTAATATGTAAATTTTGAGTGTCATATATGTGTACCTATTGTTTCAAAAATGATAGTTGATGTGGTTACACTGATTAGAATGTCGTATTTATCTAGCCAGTCTCAGTTTGGTCGACTATACTATTGCTCTCATACATAGAATCTCATTTAACAGTATTATTAATTATTTATTAGGGATTAATCTAACTAAACAAAAACATTTAAAGCATTCCATACTGGTTTGAATTCTATCCTTTTCAAATTTGTGCGGTTACTAGAGATCATTGAACTTCCAACCTCCAGTTTATTAAATTTAGGATCTAGCTAAACAAAAACATTCGAAGCATTCAATACGGGTTCAAATTCTATCAAATTTGTGCATACTGGAGATCATTGAACTTTCATCCTCCAGTTTATCACATTTAAGATAAAATGCCTCATTTATTTGAAAGTCAATCATTTTCCTCATTCTAAAAATTGTTAGGATTGGTTTCAAATCCATTTTATTTATTTTCATTAATTTTTCACAGATTTAGTTGGTATCAAATTATTATCTGATTGCATTCCTTGTGCTTGGCATGTTGGTAAAACTGTGGTAGGGCTCACAGCTTATTATTTTATGTGTTACTTATTCTCTTTTGTCTCAAATAACTGTTTTATTTTTCCATACTATAACATAATAATCATTCTGAATGATGAGCTGTAGGAAAATTGAGATACTAATGCTACACTTCCTCTAAAATCTATCTGTTTTTTTTTCATTCTATTCATTTAATGAAAACATTAGAATATTGTTTGAGTTTTGTAATAAATTTGGGGTTTCTCTCATTATCTTTACTTACCTTGTTAATGTTTTTGATATATTTTGTTAATCACCTCGAGTTGATCTTGTTAATTGTGATGGTTATCATTATCCCCATTTGTAAGAATCTAAACCTATCCGTGAATATTATGAAACCAAGTCTTGAAAAACAGGATTGCCATATTCAGATAATGGGCCATATGAATAAAGTTGAGCATTTGCTTATACTTCTAAAATATGGAGAATTTGCTTCATTTTCTATGAATAAACGTGAGCAAAACCTTTTGCTCATGCTTATCAAAAAAATAGTTTGAGCATTTGCTGAAAAGTAAAAGCTTATACTCAAAATTGTATGAACTCAACTTTTGAAGTAAATGCTTCAAAAAAGGTGAGTCTAGTCTAAAGCAGCTTTTCACCTTTTGCTCATAGTAAAATTGATCAACTAATTCGTGTGAGAAAGAGGGAACTATACCAGATACGATCACAACTAATACGGTAGTTGAGAACTATAAAACTTTAGATTCAACCATAATATATATCACCATTATTCCTACAAAAGAATAAATAAAGAAGATAGCTATCTGATATAAAAATAGCCATCACAAAATAGGAAATAGGCATTTAAGAAGATGAGCGTGTAGACGATTATAAGAAGGCTATTGATATTATAAGATTATGCTAAAGATTATTATAGAAATGACATTTTTTCACGCTATTATTTCAAAATTCTACACTCAACTAACCTAAAACTCAATCCATAAATAGAAAACATAGCAGACGACGCAAACACAGCGGTGTCTCCTACTTGCATATTTAGTGCTTACGTGAGCTATAAAAACAAAGTAAGGCCACAAAGGCGAATCAGCTGATGAAAAATCTGTAAAATACGTGAGCATTTGCTCCAGAGTTCAGGAGCATAAGGTAAAGCTTATTAATATAAAAATGAGCAAATGCTTATGCTTCTACCTAATGCTCATGAGCAAAACCTTATGCTCCATGCTCATGCTCATGAGCATATGCTTTGGTTTTATTCATATGGCCCATTATCTTTCCACTGAGATGATTGATTTTACAATTGAATCAATCAGACCTTAAAGCTTTATCAACCTAGAAACCGTATCAAAGCTTTATCAACCGTATTTTGAATTTGCTAGCCCAGGAAGCCATATTTTATGCTATGTTCCATTGAACTAATGATAAAAAGCCATCTTTAACTACATAAAATATCTGAATGTTATAATATAATATGTTATTATTGTGTCTCACATATCTTGTACCGTTGATAATTTTATTGTGCAATATTTAAATAGTGTTATTGTTGAACTGATTTGTCAGGTTACTCGTATATTGTTCATTGTTATTTAGGTATTATTAGATGTCTATGTTTATTGAATTATTGATTAATTTTTTCCAACTGATATTCCGTTTTAAGCTCAAAGTATTGCATGATATTATTATTAGGGAAGGTTGGTATGAACTGTAAAGTGTAGAGTTTAGACGTGAATTGCTGTTACAATAGAAGACACATAATCTGTTGTTAGAGAATAAATCATATTGAGTAGTCACTTCAGTTTTAGACTTTCTGAACCCGAATAAAAACCGCCAATAGAATCCTTGAAACCTTCATCCTCTAAAATCACCAATCTATTCGGGTACGGTTCACTTCAACAGAAATTTGAAGATCTCATTGGAAATTTAAATTCGACAAACTAATAATTCTACTAGAGCAAATTATTTATGAAGTGCATCAGTACACTTGAAAGTCTTCGCTTATGATGATGGTCTATGGTAATTGATTGTCAGGCTTTATCTCTATCATTTATCATACATCACATAATATATTTTAAAAAGTATTTTCTATCTAGATTCAAGGCTTTTGGAAGTTGACTGTTAGGTTTTATAAGTATTGAAGCACAATGAAAGTTATCAAGTACCCTTTTTATTTCATCAAATCAGTTGTGATTTGATAAAATAAAAATACTAATTGATATCGTTTATCTTGTTTCAATAATTTCAGTACCCCTATAGAAAAACGTGAGTATTTGATAAGTATTCATGATGATACAATTTGCTAGAGAGCTAGACAATACAGAAACTTGTAGGTCTCTTAGAAATACCAGAAGTAACGAAGCAATTATAAGATTGTCGGGAAAAAATTCAGTTACCAAAGTTTACAAATGCATAGATAGATAAATTAGTATAGTTGAACTATGCTTAGTAGTATACTTAGCAGCTTTAAGCTGCGTTTACACCAAAGATATTAACAAAATGTTAATAACTTAATCTTTAAAGATCTATTATAGAACATATTATGTTCATCATGTGTATGATAAGTTATGTTCAATATAATAGAATATATTATGTGTTTGTCACTCAAGCTCCGTTCAATCTAATAGAATCTATAAAGATTAAGTTATTAACATTTTGTTAATAACTTTGGTGTAAACGCATCTTAAGTATACTATCTGAGTTGTTAAAACGGTTTTGTCATGAATACTGTTCTTTGTATTTACTGTGAGTGGATACAAATGGCAAAGTTGTATTGCGAAGAAATATTGATGATACACAGTTGTGATTCCATCTGGAAGATGAAAATGGTAAGTGGTGAGAAATACGCTCATTACAATATTCCGAATAGAATAGTGGAATAAAATTGACTCAAATTATCTTTTCATGAAACTAGATTAAGATAGTTTGAGAATGTTAGGATATGATCACATTGAATGCACGTATGTGTAAGTGCACGTGTGATCATGCAAGACTCAGCGCGCATATGAGAAATAAAATTAGGAAAGATCTATTGGAACACTCACACTGAACACATGCACTTGTTGATGGTGTTCAGAATGAGCAGCTACAGGCAAGTCGTAACGACTCTATCCTGTTTCTATGACTCTTTCAAGATTTTGTTTCTCATCTGCGCGCTTGGTCATGCATGATCCAATGAGCACTTGCATATACATGCATACAATGTGATCATATCCTAACATTTAGTTTGAGAATGTAACATTTTGAACATAGTTCAAATCTCAATCCCAATACAGTTGGTGGGAAACATATCAAATATTTTTTTTTGAAGATTTGAAGATTCTGAAAACATTACGGCTAGGATCACCTCTCATCTATAACCGTCATAACTTCGCTGTCGGGTACAAGTTTCTACATCATTTGATCTTGAGAGCCATAAAAACCTAGCTTTTACATAAATAATATGTACTTTTGGAAAATCACCACTAGACTTTACTAATAACTAGGTTTCTAGATTTATTGAAATTAAATGAAAATATTCTTTATTTGGTTGAGTTAGGACGTTTTAGTCCTCTCCACTAATACCTTAACTTACCTTGACATTATAGAATATAATAAAATAGAAACTGACTCACTACTATACAAAGAATACAATGAATAATATAGTATTTATAAAGGCTTTATTAGATCGAAGCAAATTCAAGAAAAGGAAGTATTGAAGCATTTTTTTGCTAATGAACCTTTTCTATCAGAACAAATTTAAATAAAAGTTTTTATGAAATTTGCTAGAACAAAGTTTCAACATAGGATTAGTGTCGATTGCCAAGTAAGTACTCTTTATTCTACAGAGTAAGAATATATACTAGTTTATGGTGAATAAACATTGTTGAAATAGCTGAAGAAACCACAAACTTGATCAAACCTCTTTGAGAATACGGTAATTGATAATTATTAAGGTTTACCTTTATATTTTTACTTGATTATAAAGGTGCATTTTCGTTTGTGCATAAACTTCCGCAGTCGATGACAACAAGCATTGTAGACATTCATATTGTACAAATTTCAAGTGTGCTAAAACAGTTGATCAAATAACTTTTCATTATTTGTATTTATATTCAAGAATCAAAACATTTCTAATAATAACATATTGTCATTTAAAAGTATAACAAAGTATAAACTCCACCTACCGCAGTAAAACATAATCAAACAAAATCTTTTAGGTTATTTAGACAACTTGAAATCCACCCAATCTGAGATCCTCAACCTGTCGTGGTCGACGACGGCATTTACGCACAAACGAAAACCAAGCTTAATAGTATAATTATTGAACTACAATAAAATTAAGATTATAAGAATTATTCTTATTATCAATTTGAAATGTTCAAATAATAATAATAGTTCTAAATCACAGATTAATAAAATTGGAGTATCTTTAAATAAGTAGCCTTATTAAGTTATTTAAGTAGCCTTAAATGAGTCGCGTTTGATACCCACATTCTAATCTCTGTAGGCCTACTCTTCAAGTGAACAGTCCTGTCTCCTAAAATTGCATTTTCTTTCCAGGAGTGGAGGTTTCTTAATTTATGATTGAGGTAAAATTATGTTCTATAGTTAGGCCTACGTATAATGGCAGTGTTCGATTAGCAACGGTATTACTATCCTTGTCTTTCATTCAACAAAGCGGATAGTGCTATCTCTTTCTCGCTTTGCTCTGTTGCCAGATCGTCTTTTAACAATGTAGAATTAATAATTAATCAACAAAATATTTCATCTTAATTATGAAAACTCATTATGAAATTATTGAAAAATATAATTTATTGCTTAATAAAATATAATTGATCATTTTAAACGAGAATGAACAGTTAATATTACATCAATAAACCTGTATCAGCTACCGTCTATAGAAGGGATTGACAAGACAGAGGATCAGCAACGTTTTTCTCCTATCTTTCTTCACTGCCATTATAACGTGGACTTCACTATAGTTTAGTTGCCCCTATCTTGACAGTTACAGTGCAAGTTTGTTATTGTAAGACTATGCTGACAATACTTACATTATTAATCATTACCTAAATTATTAATTATTACCTACATTATTAATTATTAGCCTTCCTAAATTATTAACTATTACCTACATTATTATCTCAGCATTATTATGCTGGCAATATCTACATGTATTGTAATTTAAAGAGTTTAGAAAATATATGTATTAATTGAGTCCGCAAGGGATTCGCCACCAACAAAATCCAATACGAATTTACTTTTTACATGATGACAAAAATCAATGATATTTTTCAATTGAAGTTACAACACAGGTCTACTAGTTAAATACGTTATAGTCGTAAACTTCTTGAACCTGGACTTAAAAATCATTCTATTGCTGAATATTTTAGGCTATAAAAAGTTCAGACATATTCCTGGAATAAAAATATAAATCTCAGTACCCTTGGTAACTTGGAAATGGCATTATGTCCTAAACATGCTGTGACAAAATAATTTAAAGGGTACTGAGATTTTTATTTTTATTTATATTAAAAGTAGCCCTAAAGAAAAAAGACAATATTCCTGGAAGTATTTTCCAATAACGTACGGTATTTCAGTAGGGGTACTTGATTTAGTAAATAAAAAATGATTCCATAGTACCCTATTTTTAAACTTTTTCATATAAAATACAATATCAACTAGCCTGTTTAATCCATTTCTCCGGAAGAATTTTTAACGATCTTTATTAATTTCTGTTATTGTGACGAATCTCAGATGCATGTGTGATTTGAGTTTACTATTTGGTTTGCATGATTTTTACAGTAGATAGTTCAACAAGTGGCATGACAATGAACCACGACGAAAGAAAAAGACAGCAAGCCATCAAGGAGTTGATCACCACAGAACAGGCTTATATAGATGATATGTCGGTTGTTCATGACGTAAGTAATAAAATTGCTTCTCTATTTATAAGAAATATTAGGCTACATTACTTGAGGAGAAAATTAAATTTATCGATTTATACTGGTAATAAAACAGAACTCTCATGTCTAATAAATTTACATACAGATGAGTCATATGTATGGGAACCCTTCAATAAATTGGAGACTGTTGAAGATATAATACTGCAACTTTCAGAATAGGTAATTTATTGGTCAAATACCTTTTGACGTACAACTGAATTTCAACCCTCATAAGGGGGTGAATTAGCAGTTGTAACTCGAATATTTTAAATATAAACACCCATTGTGTGGTACGTCATTTCAAATACATTTCTAAAACAAGAAATATTACATCAATAAAATGTTCTATGATAATTTTATCCAAAATGGCGGCTGATTGAAGTCCTAGTTTTCAAAGAAATTATTGATAAAGTTCAATCAGCCGCCATTTTGGATAAAAGTATCATAGAACATTTTTATTGATGTCATCTTTCTTGTTTTGAAAGGCCTTTAAAGTGATGTGCCACACCATGGGTGTTTACATGCAAAGTATTTGAGTTACAACCCCTCATTTTCTTAAAAACTAAAACTTCAACCAGCCGCCATTTTGGATACAAGTATCATAGAGCATTTTTATTAAAGTCAGGAGTGGAGGTCTCTTAATATTGATTGAGGTGAAATTATGTTCTATAGTGAGGTCCGCGTTATAATGGCAGTGTTTGATTAGCAATGGTATTGCTATCCTTGTCTATCATTCATCAAAGCGGATAGCGCTATCTCTTTCTCGCTTTTATCTGTTGCCAGATCGTCTTTTAACAATGTGGAAATATAATTAATTAACAAAATATTTCATCTTGATTATGTAAATTCATTATGAAATTATTAAAAAATAAAATTTATTGCTCAATAAAATATGATTGATTATTTTAAACGAGAATGAAAAGTTAATATTACATCAATAAACCTGTATCTGCTACCGTCTATAGAAGGCATTGACAAGACGGCAACGTTGTTCTGCTATCTTTCTCCACTGCCATTATAACGTGGACCTCACTATAGCATCACTAGCCTATATTTTGATCAGTTCAGGGTCTTCCTCATGTTGTATTGTTTGAATCCTTTTCTTAGTCAGATCTTATGGTTTTCTTACATGTTTGAATTAAATTTTCAAAAAATGCATGACAGTTTTAAAGCCATCCGAAAAATTCATGTAAATAACCTACTAGCAGACCTTGATAATACCATAGATGAAGGATAAGCATGAGTTTATATTATATTTACTATATTTCTTGTCTCTGATAATACTGTATGTTGAACTAATTAATGAGAGATCTTTTCTGATGATAAAATATGCGAATCTGATTGTTGATACTCATTTAACTTCTTGTTACAGGTGTTTGAAAAACCATTGATTGAAAGTAAAATAATCTCTCCAGAACAAGTCAACAAAATTTTTGTCAATTGGAGAGAAATCATAGTGTGCAATTTTATGTTCCTAAGGTAATTAATATTCCATTATCCGTTGTTGGTTACTCATATTGTTTTCACTAATATTATTACTATTGTATATTGATAACTTTAAATTGAAAAAACACTCACATTCTTTTGATATGAAACCAAGGTTTTGGCTTTAGAATGTGCAACACCAGCACGAAACGGTCGTCGCCACACCAAAAGAATGTGAGTGTTTTTTTACTTTAAAGTTATCAATATACAATAGCAATTACATTTATTATAATGAGTGCTTTCAACTTGTCTCAACTTGTTGACGGGGCGAAGTGATGTCTAAGATTCAAGTCGACGGTTTGGCATTTCTCTTAATGTTATGTTTAAATGTTTAAATGTTTGAATGTTTGAATGTTCAAATGTTTAAATGTTTAAATGTTAAATGTTTAAATGTTTAAATGTTTAAATGTTTAAATGTTTAAATGTTTAAATGTTTAATGTTTAAATGTTTAATGTTTAAATGTTTAAATGTTTAAATGTTTAAATGTTTAAATGTTTAATGTTTAAATGTTTAAATGTTTAAATGTTTAAATGTTTAAATGTTTAAATGTTTAAATGTTTAAATGTTAAATGTTTAAATGTTTAAATGTTTAAATGTTTAAATGTTTAATGTTTAAATGTTTAAATGTTTAAATGTTTAAATGTTTAAATGTTTAAATGTTTAAATGTTTAAATGTTTAAATGTTTAAATGTTAAATGTTTAATGTTTAAATGTTAAATGTTTAATGTTTAAATGTTTAAATGTTTAAATGTTTAAATGTTTAAATGTTTAATGTTTGAATGTTCAAATGTTTAAATGTTTAAATGTTTAAATGTTTAAATGTTTAAATGTTTAAATGTTTGAATGTTTAAATGTTCAAATGTTTAAATGTTTAAATGTTTAAATGTTTGAATGTTTGAATGTTTAAATGTTTGAATGTTTGAATGTTTAAATGTTTAAATGTTTAAATGCTTTAATTGCGCGTCGACGTATATACAAGATTTTTGAAATTTTGCATTTCAAGGATAATATAGAAGGAAAAGGAGCCTACTTCATACGCCATATTAGAGTAAAAATCAGACTATAGAATTATTAATCATAAATCAGCTGACAAGTGATTACACAGATGTGTGGAGAAGCCAGTCTATTGCTGTATTTCTATATGTAATGTCTATAGTTTCAATCAGGTACTTGTGGATGAGAATACCACTATTCACAGAACTACTGGTTTAGTAGATCGTGAAATAAATGTCGTAAATCTCATTCGAATCAAAACATACATGTAAGGTGGCAGACACGGACTAGCTATGGTAATGAAAATGTTGAGAGCTGGTAGATGTGAAGACACTCATGCATATCACATTAAAGAATAAATCCGCATCAATATATGGATAATATTATTGATCAAAATCGACGTTTTCAATTTGTTGACGTTGTCTATACGGTAATTGTTCATGATGATAAAAAAATATTTTATTTTAATACATTTCTGTCTAGCTTGCCATGCGTGCGTGACTGTCTCGAAGTCAGTAGTATGTTCTGTAGCATATAATTTTCAAATTATTAAAATATTGTTCTGATTATGTATCGTTCTAAAACATTTAGTGGGTCCAGGTAATCCAGTATTATAATCATTAATAATAATAATTTCTCTGATTGCCAATGAATTGCAACCAGAGGAGTTTATTGGCAAAACATATACATAGTTTTTATATTATACATACAAAATGCTAATACTAAATTAGTTCTATTTCGAAATTCGTTATCAGTCTTTTGTTTTTTGCAGTGAAGTATTTTTTTCTTGTCATCAACTCGATTTTGTATTGTAAATTGTATTTTGTTTTTAGTTTTTATTTTAAATCGGACTTTTGCGACTCCACCAGCGGTCAAAGACTTTTCTTTTGCTGGTGGTGCCTAAAAAAATTTAATTTTAGTTCTCGGTAGTTAATTAGTGTTGATTTATTAAATTTGATTTGTTGCATTGTTAAATTCTGGCAATAAATAATTGAAAAATTGAAATTTGTGATACCCCACTATAATAATATGTGTAGAGGTGATCATAATATTCTTTTCTTTTCATTTAATTAGTAATTTTAGTTATAAAGGTTTGTTAGTTATTAAGGTAGAATAAAAAGAAGACAGTAGTTCATCCTATATCCTATTTACAATGAGCTCCTCGGTCTGGTAAATGCCAGTATCATATAACCAATTCCGTACTGCTCTTTTAAATCTATTTATATTCATTTCGTCAATTGAAATGTTCATGTAGTAAGCATGTTTCATTAGATCATCTATCCAATCCAAGGAAGATTATTGTATCTATTCTGGACTCGCGTGTGAAAAAATTCAGCTTGTGGAATACAATTACCCAGTTAGTATTTGAAGTAACTGAATCTTCACACTCCATTACAACTATACTGATCTTAAATCTTTTTGGGCCAAATTCAGACTAAGTCCTACTAATCGATGAAAGAAAATAACAATCCAATCAAAATGTTCCACTGTTCTTTTCCATGGCATTATTTAATGATTTCAACGGTCAAAGAATATTAGGTTTCACGTATTCTATGTTCATGCTGTTTTTTTCTAGGGCTTTGAGGGTCCGTCGAGATATGAGTCAAGGTGGCATTATACGGATGATTGGTGACATTTTATGCGAAAATGTGAGTTGCAATATCTATTTTTTCATAAGTTAGTAATTAGTATATGGAAGTTCAATAAATAATATCATTATTTATTTAAAAATCAAGGTGGAATGAAAAAGATGTAGGAATTATAAGTAGCCCTACTGAAATTAATGAAAATTTGGAACAACCACTTTGTTGTAATTGATACCGAACTTTACAAAAGGTGCTACTTTGTTTATATTATTGAAAAAATGTAAAAGATTACATTACAATCATTCAGTTTTGGTTTTGTGTCTTTGAAAATAAAAGGAAATACTAAAGGAATAGCATGAAATTACTCGTACATATTCGATTATACGAGTTTGGCATAGACGTTTGGTCATCTTATTAAATCACCAACGAACTCTTCATTGCCCATTACACAGGCAAAAAGCTTACATGGCATTATCCGCGATAAAAAAAATTAAAAATATATATACAGAGTGAGTTGTATGTAAAGGAACCCTTCAATAAGTTGGAGACTGTGTAGATATAATACTGTAACTTTCAGGATACGTTATTGGTCAAATACTCTACCTTTTGACGTATAACTGAATTTCAACCCCTCATAAGGGGGTGACTCAGGGGTTGTAACTCGGATATTTTAAATGTGTAACATCCATTGTGTAATACATCATTTTAAAGGCCTTCTCAAAACCGCTAGAAAGATGACATCAATAAAAATGTTCTATGATACTTTTATCCAAAATGGCTTTTGATTGAAGTTATAGTGGTTTAAAAAAAGAGTGGTTGTAACTCAAATATTTTGAATGTAAACACCTGTTGCGTGTTACATAGTTTCAAAGGCCTTTTCAAAACAAGAAAGATGTTATCAATAAAAATTTCCTATGATACTTGTATCCAAAATGGCGGCTGATTGAACTTTATCAATATTTCTTTAAAACTAAAACTTCAATCAGCCGCCATTTTGGATACAAGTATCATATAACATTTCAATTGATTTTATCTTTCTTGTTTTTGAAAGGCCTTTGAAATGATGTATAACAAAATGGGTGTTTACATTCAAAATATTTGAGTTACAACCCCTCATTTCTTTAAAAATCAAAACTTAAATCAGCCGCCATTTTGGATACAAGAATCATATAACATTTTTATCAATGCAATATTTCTTGTTTTGAAAAAGCCTTTAAAATGATGTACCACACAATGCGTGTTTACATTTAAAATATTCGAGTTACAACCCCTAAGTTACCCCCTTATGAGGGGTTGAAATTCAGTTGTACGTCAAAAGGTAGAGTATTCGACCAATAACTTATCCTGGAAGTTACAGTATTATATCTACAACAGTCTCCAATTTATTGAAGGGTTCCCATACATATGACTCACTCTGTATAATTAATGAAATTATAATTATTCATTAAATTTTTATTAAAATATAATTATCTAAAGAAATTATAATATGTGATTTTTGTCAGTTGCCACGGATGACGGGGTACGTGCGTTTCTGCAGCTGTCAGCTGTCAGCGGCGTCTCTGCTGCAGAGTCTGACAGAGGAGTCAGTGGCCTTCAAACAGCTGTCCAAAAAGTGTCAGACCGATCCCGAACCAAAGGTTTGCCACTCAGCTCGTTCCTTGTCAAACCCATGCAGCGCATCACCAAATATCCCCTTCTCATAAAAAAGGTATGCTTATCAGCTCTCTCTAAGGGAAACCGTCCACTGGAACCGTATTCAACCGATTCGTTCGGTCGTTGGATCGGACGAATCTGCCGGCCGTTAATTTGGCCGAATATGGCGTCCATTGGAACCGTTTACGTCAGTCTAGTTCAGTAGTTGGCTGGTTGCTAATTATTGAATTAACAGATGGAATTAAATAGAGAATGCATGATTCAAATGCTAATTAATATACAATTTATTACTATTTAACGAAAATCCTAAATAAATGCTGTAAATCACCCGAAGACTTCTGCTACTGCAGACATTGACAAAAGGGTTAACAGCTAGATGGAAATTCAGTGATTTTTGGATAGTAGTTCTCATCGAATTTCCATCTAGCTGTCAACCCTGTTGTCAATGTCTGCAGTAGCAGAAGTCTTCGGGGTGATTTACAACATTTATTTAGGATTTTCGTTGAATAATAATTATATTGAATTAACTACTATCATAGCAAACCAAATTTTTCATAAACAATGATATATTAGATTTTGAAAATTGGATGAACAAATATCCACTAAATTAGTTATTCATTACAATAATCTTACCTTCAGATCCTATTTATTCAGCAATCTTTGTCCACAGATTTCTTTGAACATCACGACGATGATAACTTTTGTCTCGCATATCCCACCAATGGAACATGCTCTTGAACCAAACTTATCAACTTTTAATTGTCCATAGTTACAACTTTATAAAACAGAACAACTTCAAAAAACAAAAGACTGTAAAACAATTTCAGGTTAGGAACATTGTTGTCTCAGCTCGACTAGTTAGTTTGCCGGAGACGGCCGTGCACGGCCGTATGAACCTGTTGCAATAGACGAGCATCTATTCCTTCTTTCTTGGTGTGATCATTCGGACGAGCTCGGTAGTTTTCGGCCGTTGCTAGATCGGAGGAAAACGTTATTGGACGGCCCATCTAAGCTGGCCACAACACAGGACAATTCCCTCATGCCATGTTTTGTCAACAACGATATGCTTCGAACAAAAAACATATGTTTGACAGCAGCTTCTAACATCAAATAAACAACCAATAACAATAAATAAACAACTGAAAAAATTGCATAGTTGCCTGTAAAGTTGGTATACAGGCGAAAGTTTTACGTGACAATGACTTTGAGTGGTAAAATAATTTTAATGTGAATATTCATTCCTATAGTAGGAAGAAGGATGAAATAATAGTAACAATTTAAAACATTTATTTATACAAAGAATTATATTTAAAACATTAATTTATACAAAGAATCTCGCACTGAATTTCATATTAACAAAATTTTATTTTACCTTCACACATCCTCAACAAAATCACTCTGTCTCTCTCGCTCTTAGGCGGGCTAACTGTGCTCGATTCAATTTTTTACATAAACAGTCATCGAGTTCAAATCCAAATTAAAAACAGTTGAACGCTCATAAAAAGTTTAAAAACGTCAAACAAGGAACAAATTATTTATGATATTATTGGTAATTTCTTCTTCTTTCCAATCATATCCTTTGAGTTGGATTTTGGCTAATAGTTTTCTAGTTATTGACGTTTTTCAAAAATATTTAATAATCTATCTCGAAAACTAAGTTCGATTTATAAGAATATTTTACTGGACATTTTTTGTTGCAAATTTCATGTAGAGTCTATGGTTTTCGGCTGTTACACCTTTCTTGAGACACTCTGTATATGTGATAATGGGAATGATATTCAAAATATCTTTATTAATTGTTGGTTCTTGTTAATAATGATTGATTCATTGATTTATTCTATAAAACACTATAATCATAACATAATACAATTATGACATTGGAGGAAAAACTAGAGTAAGCCTGGACTATTCTCTCCAAAAATTTTGATAAAATGTTATGTTGTCCAAATTTAGGTTATGTAATCACACACTCACTGCTTCGTCACTTGATTTTCGGTCCAGGAATAATGATTTGAAAATTTTGAAGGTTGATGTTATACTCTAAATGAATCACAGAATGTATCACAATAAATTAAAAACTTTAGAAATATTACACTTATTTAAAAAATTTGAATACAAAATCAAAAACCCACTCACTATTAGTTACTTACAGCTGAGAAATAGGTATTGATTAGCCTATATTTTATTCGCCAAGAAAATTTTCCATAAAGCTTCTAGTTCTAATAAAAAGGCGATTTACATCTTGTACATGATGATTTAACTATTATTTAACAATGTTGAAGCACAAGTAGATTTACAACAACAGATAACTGTTTCCCGTTCTGCATAATTTATGTGGAATTGATACTTATTTCCATATTAATTTGTTATGAATTCTCAGTTTGTAGCTCAATATTATTTTCTTGACAATAGCAACCTCTTAATTAAAATGATTTACTTTACAGATACTTGAACACACACCCTCGGATCATCCAGATAGATTGTACTTGGAAGAAGCATTGACAAAAGCTGAGGAATTTTTAGTGCAGGTGTGTAGTAGTCACGTCTATTGAATTTCATATAGTTATGCAATAAGTAGAGATATGCGGGAAAATCCTGAGGAGTGACTACTGCTATAGATAGACATTGCCGATAGGAGCATGACCACTATAGTGAGGTCCACGTTATAATGGCAGTAGAGAAAGATAGGAGAACAACGTTGCCGATCCACTGTCTAGTCAATGCCTTCTATAACGGTAGCTGATACAGGTTTATTAATGTAATATTAATTGTTCATTATCGTTTAAAATAATCAATTATATTTTATTAAGCAAGGAATTATATATTTCAATAATTTCATAATGAATTTTCATAATTAAGATGAAACATTTTGTAATTATTACATTTAAACATTTTGATTATTAATTCTACATTTTTATAAGCCGATCTGGCAACAGAGCAAAGCGAGAGAGAGATAGCGCTATCCGCTTTGTTGAATGATAGATAAGGATTAAGCAATACCATTGCTAATCAAACACTGTCATTATAACGAGGACCTCACTGTAGTCTATTGTGTTCTATTTGATAACAAAAATGTGATTTAACAGTGAGCAGAAAACAACATTGAAGAAAAACGTTTGCATTATTGAACGAGCGTTAGTGAGTTCTCACTTTTAAGTCAATGCCAAAATGGTTGTCTTATCAAATCAAAGTAATAATCAAAGTGATTATTTGTAATCAAACTTATTACGAAAAGTTTTGATCATTTTTTTCAGTTTTTCAAATTAATTTGTAGGTTAAAGCTTCGCACACTTGAGGATTTGCAGACAACAGGGACAATGAACTGTGAAAATATAATTCCCACGAGTCCTAATTAGACTATTCCCACTCAGCACGGCCGATTGAGTATAAATTATACCATTAGAACTTGAGGGAATTATTCTCCACTATTCACTGTCACTGTTGTGTGCAAATCCAGCTTAATTCTGGATCTATATTAGAATCAAGCAATGATTTTTATCATTTTTATCGTCATCATCTGGATTTGGAATTTATTTTTATTTATTAATATGGCTTTTATCGGCAGAGATGTCATTTCCTATTTACACTTAAGTTTATAGGTTACTAGCCATCAGGCTCGCTTCGCTCGCCATATACGTCTAGCCAGGGGGCTCCGCCCCCTGGTCCCCGACTGGATCGTCCAAGAATGAGATCAGCAAGCTCGCTTCGCTCGCTTGCATTTTTCATTTGAGCATTTTTATCATATGTTAGGACAATCCAGTCGGGGGTCCAGACTAAACGTCTGGCTAAACGGATATAGCGAGCGAAGCGAGCCTGACGGCTAGTAATATAATATTCCCAGGATTGAAGTAGCAGTGCCCATCAATTTTTCCGCGATAAATGCATCAAATCTTCAACTTGGTGCCAACCTAACAAAGTCAACTCAACTTAATGCCAACCTGACAAAATTATTAATTTAGTTGCCAGTTAACAACTGTTTCGAAGAAGTACTCTATCTAGATTATAGTTCTATAGTAACATATGATATGGAAATTTCAATCATAATAATTAAGATATTGGGAGAAGAAGAATATACATGCTAAAAGACGAACTTTAAACCCTTAAAAACAACCCTTAGAGTTAAAATATTGCCAAAAGATTTCTTAGTGCGCCTCTGAAGGGCAACTGAACATACCTACAAAATTTGAACGTTTTTGGTCCGGTAGATATTTAGCTCTGCGAGTGAGTGAGTGAGTGAGTCAGTCAGTCAGTGAGTGAGTGAGTGCCATTTCGCTTTTGTATATATAGATATATTGGATTTGGAATCAGTGGTACTATTGCATAATATTTTCTTTTGAGTCTGCAGATCTTTTGATTGAAACTCTATAACAGCTTTCAATCACACTGAAGATGACACTATGTGATTGTTGGTTATAGATTTTATTGTCAAAATGAATTTGTATGTAATGAAGCACTAGAATATTTTCTAATAATATCACGAATTTATTTATTTATTCATACATTGATAGATACAGTATCATTCTCAACTATGAATGATTGGGAATGAAAAAAGGTATTTATTTATCTTGAAAAGGTAAATACATGTTTCAACACCTATAGTTTCATCTGTTAAACTTTCAGGCCCGGTTGCACAACAGCCGGTTGAATTTTAAGGCGGGGTGCACACCGGAGAAACGCGTTTCGTGTAACAAGCTTCAGGAAACGTGAAATGAAAGTTGCTCGCAATAGAATGATAAGGCGGGATGCACACCGGAGAAACGCGTTTCGTGAAACAAGTTTCAGGAAACGTGAAACGAAAGTTGCTTGCAATCGACTGATAAAGGTTCGTACAGATATACGCGCCGCGAACATGAGCAATTCACTTTTAATCAGCTGATGCCAAGCTTTTTATATCTGTATATTACCGTTTCTGTAAAAATACAGATATAGTCAGCTGATTAAAAGTGAATTTCTCATGTTCGCGGCGCGTATATCTGTACGCACCTTAAGATTACACAGGATTGTGCACACTGCGTTTCATGAAACTCCAGTTTCTTTGATTGCGTGAAATCAGTTTTCGTGAAAATCAGTTTCAACTCGAATAATCGGTTTCCTCTAGCTGTAGTTTCACGTTTCGCGTTGAGAAATTGTGTGATTTGTAGAAATTTGTGTGATTTACAGAACATTTTGGTAGGAATTTCATTCTAAGTGAAGTTAGCCAAAGTTGTAGAGAAACCAATGCCACTAAAACGAACAAAAATTGTCTTGGACATTCGGAAAAAATCCTTAAATTTGATAGGATCACTTATGAGCAAGTTTGTAACAACGAGGGAACTATGGTCTCGATCCCTAATCAGTGGGTGTACCCAGTATTTTCGTCTTTTATTTGTATTTCTTAGCCACCACGAAAAACCGACCACATTTTCATCGGAATCCATCGTGAAACTGACGGGAAAACCGTTTCTTCTGTATGCATGCACCAGTGAAACGGATTGCATGAAACAAGTTTCATGAAAGGGGCTTCACGAAACGCGTTTCTCCGGTGTGCACCCCGCCTAACCGTGATTAATTTCACGAGAACCAATCAGAGAAAGCGTTTGGTGTCTAATTGTTTCTCGTGGAAATAATCATGGTTAAAATTTAACCGGCTGTTGTGCAACCGGTACTCAGTCACACTGAAGATGATACCATAGGTGATTAAATTTATGTAACTTTTGAATAAATTCGTGATATTATTAGACAATATTATTTAAGGATAAATATCACTATATGTCAACAAAAACAATATCGGAAATTTGTATATGTTGTTCAATTGTTTTATAGGTAAATGAAGGTGTAGCTGAAAAGGAGAACTCCGAACGACTTGAATGGCTGCAAACGCATGTGCTTTGTGAAGGGCTTGATGAGCCTCTCATATTTTTAATTCCATGACCAATACTCTTGGACCTAGAAAATTCATTCACTACGGAGTTCTTACAAAGGTTTGTGTTATCTTGAGATGCTTGAGAGCAAAGTACAAGCTTACGGAATTTATTCAAATATAGTATGGAATATGGAAAAAGCTGGATTTATATATTCTTGAAATAAAATGTGAATTTCGTTGATAAATTTTCAATATTTCATTAATATATACTGTTGAAAAAATAAACCAAATTGATGGTTTCATGTAATTGAAGCTCCTGATCTTACTAGAATACTAGTAGTTCTGTGAACAGTAGACCTCACGCAGTTTCTCCAATTTCTTTTATTCAGAATTATCAGTTATTTTTGAACTGAATTTTCAGTTTATCAGGTACAATAATTATTATTGGCCTATTCAAATTGAGAAAGACTCATTTATTCAAGAGATAAAGAAATAGGAATGCCTTATACACGCTCAAATTCGCGCTATATATATGAGACCATGAGACAGCTCATGAAAGAGCGGCTATGAAGTACGATTGAATACAAAGCGCATGCGCCGTTGAACGGTGCATTTCTCTTGTCTCACTCCAGCCATCTGTGTAATCCACTTGTCAGCTGATTGATTATGAATAATATCTATAGTCTGATTAATCCTATCTTCAGAGTAGATGATATATATAGTGATATCGGAGTATAGAGGAATTCCTTTTCCTTTCATATTATCCTTAAAATGCAAAATTTCAAAAAACCTTGCGTATACATCGACGCGCAGTTGAAAAAGAAATATTCATGTCAAATCTCATCGAATTCTATCAACGCGTTTGGCCGTAATCGCGTTACATACGGACAGACAAAAGCAAATCAAGTTGAAACATAGACCTCACTACGTTCGGTCAAATAGTTTTAAGAAGATAAATTTCTGTATGGTTAAACGTAATAATTCCTCCAGGAGGTCATTTTATGCTAATTTCAAATCATAGGGCGAGGTCGTATTAAGTTTGTTCATTGGATATTTCTTCACTTTGTGATGTTTGTTAATGTAAAATGCATTGCACTGTTTTGTTTATTGATTTCTACTTTGTAAACAAGAAATTGCAATAATTGTTTTTTCCAAGTTATTCATTTGATAAATTACTTTTTTCAGACAAAAAGTGGGAAGCAACTGGTTGGATTCTTACTGAATGACTTCCTTCTGCTGGCCCAACCTCACAGGCCGCTTGTCGACAATCAGTTCAACTTTGAACGATATTCGAATTGTGTATTCAGAATATACAAAGAGGTAATTACTTTGATTCTAGTTTACCAAGCGACACAAAACAATGGATAATATCTAAAATAAATTCATCTATACTATATATAAATAAAAGAAGGAACTGGCTGTACTGGATACAAAGGTGGTACATGTTTGATGCATCATCACGTCTGTATTTTTGAACTGATAAACTTAAAATTTTGCATAAATATTCTTAATTTACCGAGAATAGTTATAGACTCCTGGAAGAAGAGAAGAAGAAGAAGAAGAAGAAGAAGAAGAAGAAAGAAGAGAAGAAGAAGAAGAAGAAGAAGAAAGAAGAAGAAGAGAAGAAGAAGAAGAAGAAGAAGAAGCAGAAGAATAAGAAGAAGAAGAAGAAGAAGAAGAAGAAGAAGAAAGAAGAAGAAGAAGAAGAAGAAGAAGAAGAAGAAGAAGAAAGAAAAGGAGAAGATGAGGATGAAGAAGAAAAAGAAGAAGAAGAAGAAGACAGGAGAAGAAGAAGAAGAAGAAGAAGAAGAGAAGAAGAAGAAAAGAAGAAAGAAGAAGAAGAAGAGAAGAAGAAAGAAAAGAAGAAGAGAAGGAAGAAGAAAGAAGAAGAAGAAGAAGAAGAAAAGAAGAAAGAAGAAGAAGAAGAAGAAGAAGAAGAAAGAAGAAGAAAGAAGAAAGAAGAAGAAGAAGAAGAAGAAGAAGACGAAGAAGAAAATAAAAGAAGAAGAGAAGAAGAAGAAGAAGAAGAAGAACAGAAAAGAGAAAAGAAGAAGAGAAGAAGAAGAAGAAGAAGAAGCAGCAAGAAGAAAGAAGAAGAAGAAGACAAGAAGAGAAGAAGAAGAAGAAAAGAAGAAAGAAGAAGAATAAGAAGAAAGAAGAAGAAGAAGAAGAAAGCTAAGAAAAGAAGAAGAAAGAAGAAGAAAACGAAGAAGAAGAAGAAGAAGAAGAAGAAGAAGAAGACACCGAAGAAGAAGAAGAAGAAGAAGAAGAAGAAGAAGAAGGAAGAAGAATAAGAAGAGAAAGAAGAAGACGAAAGCAGAATAAGAAGAAGAAGAAGAAGAAGAAGAAGAAGAAGAAGAAGAAGAAGAAGAAGAAGAAGAAGAAGAAGTTGTTATAAGCCTATGTTTAGTTCTTCGAGATTTCAGTACGACATGCCTTCAGTTTGTCAAGTTTTTATGCTTCCAGTTTGTTATACTTTGCTTAAGAGTGGTCATATATGAAATAGTGTACTCAATGGTTTTATCTTCTATCTTCTAATCTTAATTTTAGAATGTGCTCTGGTCAACAAACCGATTACACCTTGATAGCAGTAGATATAAAAAGCATTACAGCAGTACGTAGAGCAGTATAGCAACAGTATAGCAGTATAGATTTACCGGGTGTTTCAAAAAGAATGACACAATTTTAAACAGTTATATTTATTTTAAAAACGGTACTATTGGTTTTCAGATGGAAATAAGTTGGAAATTACATTTGCTCAAATGCTAATTAATGAAAAATTATTATCAAACCAAAATGGAGACTGCTACTGCAAATATTGGCAACAGGGTAAAAATGGGTGATTTACAGCATTTAATTGGGATTTTCGTTTAATAATAACTATTAGCATTTGAACAAATGCAACTTACAACTTATTTCCATCTGTAGATTGGCTGGCCGCTATGGCTTTGTATAAAATGAGCGCTGCTATCCACAGATTGTCAGTTTGGTGTAAGGGTAAGCATTCCTGACCGGCAATTAGGAGGTACTGGGTTCGATTCCCGGCTGCAAATAATTCTTGTATAGCAGCGCTCATCGAATTTCCATCTAGCTGTTCACCTTGTTGTCATATTTGCAGTAGCAGAAGTCTTCGGGGTGATTTACAGCATTTAATTGGATTTTCGTTTAATAATAACTATTAGCATTTGAACAAATGCAACTTACAACTTATTTCATCTGTAGATTGGCTGGCCGCTATGGCTTTGTATAAAATGAGCGCTGCTATCCACAGATTGTCAGTTTGGTGTAAGGGTAAGCATTCCTGACCGGCAATTAGGAGGTACTGGGTTCGATTCCCGGCTGACAAATAATTCTTGTATAGCAGCGCTCATCGAATTTCCATCTAGCTGTTCACCTTGTTGTCAATATTTGCAGTAGCAGAAGTCTTCGGGGTGATTTACAGCATTTAATTGGGATTTTCGTATAATAATAGTTATTATTGGTTTTGTTTTGCAGCCTTTACTTCTGATTGACACTGCAATCCATAACAGTCCAAGCAGTCCAGACTTGATAGAACTGAAACTGGAGTACAATAAGATTGTCTACAATCTGAGTGCAAACAGTGTTAACGAGAGAAATCTGTGGCTGAAGAAGATCGGTGAGGCACAGAAAGAGTTGATGCACCGTCAAAAGTGTCATCTTCAGAGGCAGCAATCGAGTGAGTAGTTTTTTCATCAAATTTTTACTTCTCAACATTTTTGAGCTCTATATTATTTCATATTAATATATCCAAATGAATCGTTAGGAATTGCTTTATCCCTTAAGCTTCCCAAAACTACATATTATTCTTCTAATACAAAAGAATGGTTAGGAATTGCTTTAAGGCTGTGCAAAGGATAAAAATACAATAAGTGCATCATCAAAATGATAGGGATAAAAAAAATAACATAGCCTTATGCTATTCCTATCATAAATTTTGATAAGTTTACACATAGTCCGAAATGGGTTAAGTCTTGTAATTATTCACTTCACAAAATTTTCAGTCCGCTTAATTATTTTCACAAAGTAGATTTTTAAATTTAGATGCTTCAAACCAAACATTAAGGCTGTGCAAAGGCTAAAAATAGACTTTCTGCTCGTGATATTTTTCAAAGTTTTTCGATTTATATATCATCAAGCTATCAAAATGAAAAAGTTTTCTCAGGAAAACATTTTTTCCGACCTTTACTTTTTGATATATGAGTGCCTAAAGTTTAAATTTTTGGTACAGAACATTTCAAATTCGGTAAGAGATAAATCCATGAGATTTAGAGGATAAATTCTTCATGGTATTTTTGATTGAATTAAACAAAAATTTTCTGAAAAAATCAATTTTTTAGTAAGTAATTCACTAAAAATGACCAAAAATAACTTTTAGTTGAGTTATTTTTTGTAAATTGAATAACTTTCTCAAAAATTTATGTTTTCAATTTTTTTTATTCAATCAACAATACCATGACGAATTTATTCTCTGAATTTCATTGTGTTATCTCTTATCGAAGAGAGTTAGTAGAGAGAGTTTGTAGAGAGTTAGTGGGGAGGATATTTTTATTATTCTTCCCAAAGAATGGACATTGATATGTCCAAAGCTCCGCCAATTTATGTAGATGCATAACAATATGATTATTATCTATAGTTATTATATTACAAATTGCTTTTTCATATCATATACAGTTCTATAGTTATTTTCCTAGTCTATATTATGTAAATTCATCTATAATTTTGCTGTATTGTAAGCTATTGTATATAAGTGTATAAGCCAGTATATATTGTAATCTACATAAATAAAGTACTCAATCAATCAATCAATCAATCGAAATTTTTTTGGGGAGTTCCGATCTCATTAAAAACTTTCTCAATGAAAACTTTTTCATTCTGATAGATTGATGACAAATCGAACAACTTTGGAAAATGTCACCAGTAGAAAGTTTATTTTTAGCCTTTGCACAGCCTTAATGTTTGGTTTTGAAGCATCTAAATTTAAAAATCTACTTTGTGAAAATAATAAAGCGGACTGAAAATTTTGTGAAGTAAACAACTACAAGACTCAACCTATCTCGGACTATGTGTAAGATAAGTTTACAATTTGGGATAGGAATAGCATAAGGTTAGGTTTTTTCTCCCTATTATTTTGAAGATGTACTTATTGTATGAATCTATAAAGAATAAATAAAGAATCCTAAAGCAATAGGAAATAATTAAAATAGTGATAGAATTAGTGGCGATAGAATTATATAATTACACGTTTCTATAGTTTCATTGATATTTGATAATCTATTCATTAAATATCACATAATTATCTTAATGTTTGATCAATGAAGTTGACACCATAAAAAGATACCGACCTGTCATTAATACCTTGCTCATCCATCCTCTTTGATAGCTTATCACGTTAAATTGTCGATCTTGGCTGATATATAACAGGCGTAAGGCCCATCGACGGCTCAAATTATATACTCAGGCGAGGTGGAACTTCCGTCAGGGAATCCCCACCAATAATAGTGATACTAAATTAATGTTATTTGACAGTTTATAGCCAAGTCAATCTCTCTTACATTTGATGGTCCTTAAAATTATGTATCAATTGAACAAAACTAAAAGGACGTACATATTAAACAAAATATATTTATCCTACTCTCTACTCTCAATTGAACATCAAACTCTTGCGTTTTCAATCAATCAAGTAATCAATCTTACAGAAAAGTAGGCCTTCTACCGGCTTAAGCCCAAAACGGTTGCAAATTATGCTACATGTTGAATGTAAATAATGACACCTCAAAAATGACAAATCCAATTTAATAAATGATCAAATAAACTTTAAATCAAATACAATATTTTCACACATTTTGGCCACTCAGTCCAACCCATAAAAGCAAGCGCCCCTCGTGTCAGGCTGATGAAGCTACTCTTCAGGAGTGAAATGCATTCCTCAATACTCCTTGAAAAAGTAAGCGTTTTTCAAATATTTACAAGTAACACAGTGTATGAACTACAACAAAGTAAATAATGCCTTCGGATCACCTCGCCAGCCATTCTATTTCATCATAGTTACCTAGCAAAATAGTTCTGCTTTTTGCTGAGGGTGATGCTCTCGTAAACTTCAGGCTTGTGCGTAAATAATAATAATAATAATTATTATTAATCAATCATCCATTGACCACCCATGGAGGGGGCATGCGGATTCGTCAAAATTTAAGTCCATTATCTGACTAGTCATATTTTAATATGTTTAACCTAACTTCCCAAACGTTGCTCATAATGAGCAAAAAATTCCTCCATTGAATATGGAGATGTATCCAGTAACTCCCTCTCCAAATGAGCTCCAAACTCCCTACCTGTGATTTCCTTCAGACGTCGTGGTAATATATTATATAATCTTATACCAGAGCTTTTTACACCTCGCTCATGTAGAACCGTATGATGGGCATCATCCCTTAAGTTTCGCCTGTATCTTGTCTCATAATTATGGAATAATGCTCCCGTATTGAATGAGCTCTCATATTTTATTATGAAACATATAGTTTCAAGGATGTATAGGCTAGGCGGGATTTTAAATTCCTTAAAAAGTGGCCGACAACTATTTCTTATTGATTCTTCTGCTATTACTCTTAACGCTAAAAAACTTAGCCAGAAAAAATAATTAAAAACTAAATATGATGAAATTTACTGTGGTATTGAACAGAACAAGCGAAATTCGGAGCAGTCGGCAGAATTCTTGTAGCTGTTTTGGAAGGAAGAAGTCTGAAACCATCCCCTGCTGCTGGTAAGGAGTGTTGCAAGGAATGTTGCAAGGAGTGTTGCAAGGAATGTTGCAATGAGTGTTGCAAGAAATGCATGCCACAATTATTGCAAATTGCACTTTGGAATTTTTGGATGGTAGCATGCTCTCACAAGTAGAAGTTTTATCGAATGTATCTACTCATATCACCACTTGCATAGCCACCTCTAATACAAGGCCCTGGCCTACGATATTGAAACGTCGCAGTGTAGGCCTAGAATTTAATACATGATTGGTGAAAAAGATCATCTGGTATTTCTTTTAAATCTTTTTCACCAATCATGTATTAGATTCTAGGCCCACACTGCGACGTTGCAATATCGTAGGCCAGGGCCTTGTATTAGAGGTGGCTATGCCACTTGGTATCGTTTCAAGATCACTGTAGATACTTGTTTTAATAACTGCATCTCTATATTTCATAATACTCCTGTAGAATTAGCATTGATTCAAGAACACTAGATAATTGTTTTAATAACTGTTTCTCTATATTTCATACTAATTTTTTCCCCCGATAGTGATGTATTAGCTTGATGCTTAAGTGAGGCGTTGGCTAATTCATAAACTATCACTCAGGCCCAGTCCACACTCTCGCCAAGTCGCTGGCGAGAGCTGGTAAGCTTGGCCACGTTGGTCTTGCCATCCACACTGCAATGTGACCATTTGTGGATGCTCGCCTACGCTCGCCTCCTCTCGAATAAAATCGGCAAATGAAGCCGAGAGCTGGTAAAGCAGCCATCCACACTCTCGCGCTCGTCGTCATTTGTACGCACTTGGCGAGAGTGTGGATGCGAAAGCTTAATGTAAATTTATCACTATTTTCATTTATTGTACAGTACTTTCTTTGCAGCATTTGCAGCGATCCATTATCTATAACTTGAACAAAAGCTTGCGTGTCCCCCAAACTAGGTTGCATAGTCTTATTGGGGGAATTCCACTCAGAAATCAATTTTGATCTTTTATACTGTTTCATGTAAAATTCAATTCTTATTTTGTTAAATATCAAATATATGTAGCCTACATGCCTTGTTATGCCAAGTGGAAATAAACGAATTGAATTAATCTTATGATTTAATTTCAACAAGTAATAAAAATCATCCATACATAATAAATTATCATCAACCTATGAATAGCATGAGATTGATTTAATATTTTAGTAAATATTCTTCCATTTTATCATAATAATACTGATAACTGTATTCTGATATCCCATGATACTTCATAATTCGTTTGAAGTTTGTTTTAATATTTTTGTAAATACTTTTCCATAACTGTATCCTAAATAGTCCATGATACTTCATAATTCTTTAGAAGCAAATCTTAGCGGTAACTCTCTACTTATTGCAAATTTTTCATCTTTTTTGGTTCCATGATCTTTAATTGAAATGATAGCTCACTGAATAGTAGGCCTACTGTAAGCTTTTCTCAGTCTAACGAAAAATTCCACCCTTTTGAATCTCCCCGCTCTTCCAAAATACAACTACTTTCCTGAGCTTAATATTCCAGACAGTATACATTTCTTCTTTATTGGCAATCAATATTATTATTTTAAATTTTTTATATTATTCAGTTACAAGTAGATGGAAAAATGTTTCCTGTAATAATCGCAAATGAAGAAAATAAACGGGTAATTAAGAACTTTCATTCTACGATAACTTGGTGTGTACTGGTGTGAACAAAGTAGGTTATTAAATTTGAATCGAATATGAGTTGTATGTTTATATTGTTGTTTGATAGTTGTATTTTTTACTGTTGTTGAGTGCCATAGATTGGTACAATATAATTATGAAAACTATTTTGGTTTATGAATCAAATTGTTCAATTTTTGTTCTAACACCAACACCACTTTCCAATTACACCTTTTCCAACTGTATTTGAGAAAGTATCAATTGTAATTGAGAATAGTCAATTGTATCTGAGAAGTCATCACTTGTAATTGAGAATAGTATATTTTATTTGAGAAAGTATCATTTCAATTTGCGAACATACGATTTAAAATCGAGAAGTTGACATTTGTACTGTAATTATTGGGAAATGATTTTAAAAAACCAGTACTTATATTTTTCATAACACTGAACTCATATAAAATAATATGATAATATATTTATTATTCCAATAAAATGTTTAGTTTTTGAATAGAACATTATTGTTAAGCCCCAGAATCCATTGAAGAATTGCTGAATTGTTTGATCAAGAGATTCAATCGATTAAAGTTCAATTGCGCCGTAAACATAGAGAAACTTGATCTTCATCAAGTGCAATGTTTCACAAAATGTTTGGGGACAAAAGTCGCGTTGCCAATACATACATAAAAATACTTCTCATTAATCATTTGTAAACAGTACAGTGGAAATACTTTCACCATTGAAAATAATCAAATTCATTAAAAAAAAATATAAATATATTCATTTCCCCCATGCAAAGCCTATAATAGTAATTGGAATACTGTGTACGTAGTACAAACAGTATCCTTTCCTGCTCAAATCAAACCTGTACTGGCTACAGAAGAGTTGCGACATGTCAATTGGAAAATTTTCTCATTTTCATTTGATATCTTCTCATTTACATTTGACAATTTCTCAAATACAATTTACTATTCTCAATTACATCTGACATTCTCTCAATTACAAGTGACTATTCTCAAATACAATTGATACTTTCTCCAATTAACTTGATACTTTCTAAAATAAAATTGGGAAAGGTGTAGTAATATTGGTTGAGATCTCCAAAATTTCAGTAGGTTCATCTTTCTGTAGGTTTTTGCCATTCTCAAAATAGTTTTGATGAATCAGATTGATTGGTGATTGGTATTCATCCCTTCGTTCAATTTGAGGAATCGTTTTTCAATGAAGGCTCTAGTACTCTCATGCACAGAAAATCTTTAAATTAACTTACTTACAGTACTGTATTTGGAATATTTTATTTATTTAGCGTATGGCAGATACAAAACAAATATATAGCTCATGATTCTCAAATGCCTAGATATACACTGTATATTTCCAATTTCTTTTAGATGTGTAGTTTTCGGTCAGGAGAACATAAGTTTGTCTGATCGCCATTATGAATAATATTTGGAATATTAGTCTCATCTTTTGTTGATTGTATTTCCTCCAATATATGAATATTAATGACATATATGGTTATGATCTCTTATAATTATTTATAATCTCACAATCAAAACTGACGCTTATATCAATTTATTCAATCATCCAGAATTATACAACCACAGAAATTACACACTCTAGATTACTCTAGAAAAATATCACTGGCCAAAGTCCAAAACGGTTTCAATTCTAATCAATACAACAGTCCAAATGTAGCTAGATTATATATCACTATCTTATAAACTCAAAATTGAAGGTACTTAGATTTACAAAAAAATATTCACACTTAAAAAAGGGCATGAGTGCTCGAAACTATTAAAACAATGAATCAGAGAGAAGAAATTAATATTCTTCCACTCAACTAATCGAAAGTGAGATAAAATTTAAGACTGTAGTGAGGTCCACGTTATAATGGCAGTGGAGAAAGATAGGAGAAAAACGTTGCCGAACCTCAGTCTTGTCAATGCCTTCTATGGACGGTAGCAGATACAGGTTTATTGATTTAATATTACTGTTTATTCTCGTTCAAGTTGCTCAATTAAATTTTATTAAGCAATAAATTATATATTTCAATATATATTATATTTCATAATGAATTTACATAATTAAGTTTGAAATATTTTGTTAATCAATTCTACATTGTTACAAGACGATCTGGCAACAGAGCAAAGCGAGAAAGAGATAGCGCAATCCGCTTTGTTGAATGATAGTGAAGGATAGCAATACCATTGCTAATCAAACACTGCCATTATAACGTGGGACCTCACTATAGTTGTGTTTATATAAAAAAGTATTGAAAGGGTACAGTACTAGTAGTTTCCATCATAATTATTACAAAAATCATATGGTGCATTTTCATTTAATGTCGGTATTGTAATAGAGACATTTATTCCAATAATAAAACACTAGAATTTTGCCTAAAAATATCACTTTATCACAAAGTTAGGCTAGGCACACACCAGTTAGTCAAGATAAGACAAGACACGATTAGTCACAATACTTCACATGGTTGCTTATGAAGCAACAACACACACACAGATTAATGTTTTAGTTGATGCATGTTTAATTTTGTTTTGCAATTTTATACTGGCATAATCTTACCAGCTTTAATAGCTTACTAGTTGCATGCATCTGAATTGTTTGACTGTTGACTCATTTTTATCTACTTTTTTATTCACGTTATGCATTTATTTTATTTTCACCGATGTAAATAACAACTCACTTTTCTGTATCCATAGTGTATTGATGGAAAGCCTAGGACCGGTTGCACAAAAGCCTGATAAATTTTAATGACGATTAAATGCCTCGAGAACCAATCAGAGAATTATTTCTTGGGAAGAAGGCTTCTCTGATTGGTTCTCGTTGAATTCAATCTCGATTAAAATTTAACAGGCTTTTGTGCAACCGGCACTTTGTTATAAACTGAATCCTATATTCTCCACTAACCCTAGTATATTCATTTAATTCATTTAATCTTATATTTGGTACTGTACTGTTTATCAGATGGCAGATTTCTCCAATTTCAATGGAGGGAAATTTTTCATTGTTTTTGAGACATAAATACTGTAGACTCAAGTTTATTTTCTATGAGATCTCCTTTTATGACTGTGTCTGCTTTTCAGTTATGATTTCATTTTAAATATTTTTGTTGATACATATTGAAACGTTCTATCTTATAACATGATTTGAAAATTCCATTTCAATGCAGAGAGGTTTTAAGGTGTAATGAGTAAGATTTTGTTATTAATTTTATCCAAACCAGTTACGGTGGTCAGGGCGTTATCTTCAGTGGTATTTTTGAGTTAGATTGAGGAATTTTTGGGCTTTAAGCCTGTTGTTCTCTCTCTCTCTCTCTCCAATGGCGCTACAGCCCAAATCGGGCTTTGGCCTCAATTAAACTTTGCCTCCAGCCATCTCTATCCATTGCTGCACCTTTCCATCTCCTCAAACGTAGCATTTCCCTAGCGTCCTTTGCCACTCTATCCTCCCATCGCTCTCTTGGTCTCACTTCTTTCCCTGTATGTTTTCCTTTTATTCCGGTTACCAATCCGAGGCTCATTTAATTGTTTCTGAACAATTTCAAGCCTGTTGTTCCTTCCCCAATAATTCATAATTGAGAATGATATTGTACGAGTATTGACTCGTATCTATCAATGTATAAATAAATGAATGATACTAACTGAGGAATATGAATGAAGAATAATTGATTAATTAGATTGTCCTTCATCCATATTCCGCAGTCCAACTAAAAAATAAAAAAAAAAAACAATATTTAACGTGAATAATAATAATAATAATAATAATTTCTCTGATTGCCAATGAATTGCAACCAGAGGAGTTTATTGACAAAACATATACATTATTATTTATTATACATACAAAATTGCTAATACTAAATGAATGAATGTTAATTGGTCAACCAGAATGTTATTCATCCATATTTCTCAGTCTAAATCCAAAATACTGAAGAATTCCCTGAGAATCGAAACTAGTTCGGATGAAATACATAACATGTGGAACTGAAAAAATATTATTTATTTCTCCTGTATATCATGGAAAAATCCCTCAACATTTCTATTTATAGTGTGGATTTTATAAATGTTAATGAATTATCGTGTCTGTTGCATCAAATTCAAATTATCAAGTTTATGAATTATCGTGTTTGTTGCATCAAATTCATTTATTTTGCCATAAAGTAATACAGATTCATAAAATAAATTCTAACTTACAAAATGGCACTACCGGCAAAAAACAACTTGTGCGCCGGCAGTGAGTTCGAACAACTAGGTACAGCAAACACGTCAATAGAAAAGAAAATAGAGCTTATTCAAACCACTAAAATGAATTAAATTACGAAAACTAGGTCACATCTCAATCTTTACAAACGATAAGACAAAGTAAAAAAATTACAAGCAAATGACAAATTCAAAAAGACAGAAACAAAAGGAAGCTAAGACAAATAACTTTTAAAATGTATAATACAAAATTGAAACACTACAACATACAAAAGTATACATGCAAAAGTATACATAGGAAAAAGTATGTTACTACAACTTAATTAAAACATCATACTAACGTCATAATTAAAACTTCAAGGTTTCATCTCTTATGCATAAAATATAACATGAGCTATCTTTCTCTTTTATTTTTGATTGCATAAAATATAGGCCTAGGTTATGTCATAGACAAAATATAGGTAGCTTATGGTATCTCTTCTCTATGGTTATGCTCAATACAGGACTACCTTTCGGGAATTACAAGTTTATTATGAATTCAAATGAAAAAAAAAAATAAAAATTTTTATTCACAACTCAAAACAATTGAGGGTCCTGCCAAACCCGAAGGTTTTTCGGCGGGTGCCCAGTTAAAAGAAAAAACAAGTTGCAAAGGTTAAATAAACTTAGACAAAATAGATATGACACTTCAAAGATCTCAAGTAAAAAATAAAAGAAAAATACAAAGTACAAAAAGAAAATAATAAAAATACATTAGATTTTTCTAGAGAATTAATAAAAAAAGGGAAAATAACAAAAATTTATTGGAAAGGAATGAAATGAAAGAGGGAAAGGGAAAAATTGTTTCACACTAGTAGTAATAATACATTTCCAGTACAGTAGAAGCTCTCTTAACCGACCTCGGATCAACCGCCTGTCGGATTAACCGACCGTTTCCAGGAATATACAAACTTCCGCTGCTGCTGCGATAACGATCAAAATATAACTTTCATGTTTCAACAGGTCGAACATATGATTCCGTATCAAGTCAAAATTCAGTCAGTTGCTCTCAATATCATGTGCGGGCAGTTTCTAGTGTGCTAACTGTGTTTGCAAACTTTGATATTTAACAGTTTTTTTACTTTCCTTGCCCTATTACTATATAGGTAAGGAAAGTATTGCTTTCCAAAAAAATTAAGGTACCCCAATTTCAAGTTTTCTATACGTTTCAAGGTCCCCTGAGTCCAAAAACATGATTTTTGGGTATTGGTCTGTGTGTGTGTGTGTGTGTGTGTGTGTGTGTGTGTGTGTGTATGTCTGTGAACACGATAACTCCATTCCTAATTAACCGATTGACTTGAAATTTTAAACTTAAGGTCCTTATACCATGAGGACCCGACAATAAGAAATTCAATAAAATTTAATTCAAGATGGCGGAAAAAATGGCGGATAATTACTAAAAAAACATGTTTTTCACGTTTTTCTCGAAAATGGCTCCAACGATTCTCTTCAAATTTATACCATGGATAGCTATTTATAAGCCCTATCAACTGGCATCAGTCTCATTTCAGGGAAAATTTCAGGAGCTCCGTAATATTCTTGAGAAAATGACAGTTACTAAAAAACCATGTTTTTCACGATTTTCTCAAAAACGGCTCAAACGATTTTTTTCAAATCCATACTCTGTATAGTTATTCATTAGCTCTATCGACTGACATGAGTCTTTTTCCTGGGGTACTAATGGGGGGTCCACCAAATCCTTGAGAAATGGACTTTGTAACCTCCTTCTCGTGCATGAGGTAGGTAGGTAGAGCAGTTTATAAAAAGAACACAGTCATAGTCAAGATATTTCATCTGTAGAACAGCTGTTTTGACGAATGTCAAAAAAATCATCGAATTTCACAATTTAAATAAAGGAAAAAGTACTCTGAAAACAATTGTATATACACATAGTTGCAAATATGTTGCCGTCAATCGTCATTATGTTATTCCCCTGGATTATTTTCGTTTGATAATGAGGCTTATAGTTCAATGAGCAAGGAAAGTTGTGTGAGTGTACCACACCAGATTTTTTGATACCGTAATTGTTTATGTAATTGACTTTGTTAGTGTAAAGTACAGTTAGTGTAAAATGAGTGGTGTTAAACGTAAGAGACTGGTTGTGACGATGGAACAAAAACTAAAAGCAATAGAACGGCTTGATAAAGGGGAATCTGTTAAAAGCATTAGTGATGAACTCGGTGTCGGTGTTCATCAAGGGACATGGAAGATCATAAGGACTATTGGGTGAGTAATGGCTACAGTAGTTTTAAAAGTTTAGGAACAGTTTTTAAAAGCTTTTTTTCACGTGTTTGAATGATTTTAACACCTATTACGACTATTTACAATATTATTCGGTTTAACCGACATTTTTCGTTATCCGACCACGGTCCGGTCCCGTAGGGGTCGGTTAAGAGAGCTTCTACTGTAGTAATAATAACACATTAGTGAGATGATTTCAGCCGAAATATGCATTTTTTGTTAGGAAGGCCTTGAAAAGGTATTATAATGAAAAATTGTATTTTGGCTGTAGGACATGATTTTCTATTTTTGGGTGTATTCCCCCCTCCCCCCACTAATAAATTCGAAAATTCCTAAGGAATCCTGTACAGAATTAAGTGTTCTTTCACGTGATGTGTGGTTTTTTATCTATACTAGAAAAATATTCAAGTTGTATAGGGTAGAAGTGGTAGGTTTGCATAATTTTGAAAACCCCTTGAAAAATACCCCTTTTTTGAAAATTTCGTAGCTCCGGAACCAAAAATGGTAGAATCCTGTGCGACCACTCAATTTATTGGAAATTTTATTATCCTTAAATTTGTAGAGAATGATTTTTATTTATTTTTTTTTATTTTTATTTATTCGTTGATATAATTACAAATCATATGAATATGATCGGGATAGAACAACAGGCATAGCCCAAAACTATTCTGTTCCCAAATTTTTATAAATAATGAAATGTCCGAAAAAATAGGTTATGTTCTTACTCAGGAAATTTAAAGTTTAAAGTTCTATTCAAGAATATATATTAGCTAGAAATTTTGAATTTAGAAGGATCAAAAACTGGAAGGTTTTTTTTCCTCCAAAAACTGGAAGGTTTCGAGATTAAATGGAAATTTGAAAAAAGTCCGAAATATTTGAGGTTTTGGGGGTGAAGCCGCCCTCTGGCGTGTCAGCAAATTTCAGATTCGAATTCAGCGCCCCAAAATACATTATAGAACCGTCGAGAAAAATTCTTTCGGGGCTGTTTCCTGAAAAACGACCATTTGACTGGACTATAGTAGAACATTTTTATATTTTTATTTATCCCACTTAGATAAATTTTGTTATTGTAGGCTACATGTGTTACGCACTCTAATAATCTATTGATTTTGTTCAAATTGATTCGTTTTCGAGGCAAGGTTTTGATTGTTGTGTTTTTGTGTTGCCTAGGCAAGCGCGGAGTTTTCTGTGAAGTGAGCATGGGCTCCCAGGAGCACCGCACCCCTCTCACGTCACCCACCGAGCCCAAGTGGAATGCGTCGATGCAGTTCCTTGTCAAAGACGTAATGGAGGATGTGCTCTGTGTAACCGTATTCGACAAGGGACACTATTCGCCTGATGGTCAGTACAGAGCACTCACTGACAATAACCTGATTTCTCTGTCACATGTTATCACAGTAATGACTCGAATTATTCCGGTTCATAAACAATAGATGGTGTATCATGCATACTGTAAACTTGTGGACTTCTTCATCATGATTCAGTCGATGTTACTATAGTAGATCTAAGAGTCACTTTTATTTTTAGGCCTACTGAAATTATAGAAACATAAAAATAGTTATCTAGTAGGTACTTTTCTATTTTATCACAACACAACTAGTTTTAACTCTTCAAGGCCCATTTTCAAGTGTAAATTGATGATGATAATAGATCTCATAACTTTTCATCAGCAGTTTTTTTCCAAATAACTGCCATGATAACGAAGATCATATTGAAGGTGATTGTTTATTGGAACAACTGGAGTCAGATTATTTGAAAGACTGGTCGAATCGAAATTAACTCTGATGAATAATAATCATCAAAATAGATCAGAATTGATATGTTATTACAATATTTCATTCAATTGTAAATTGTTATCATTAGATGAGTTATCAATGGACACTCTTCCAATATTACGATTTATTCATTCATTACAATTCATTCAGTCTCACGATTATTATCATTACATCAGATATCAATGGACGACTCTTCCAATATTACGATTTATTCAATCATTACAATTGATTCAATCTTACAATTATTATCATTACATGATTTATCAATGGACGACTTTCCCCGTTTATTGAATTGAACTGGTTCAATGGATGTTTCTCATTTCGATAATAGTATAATTATCATATTGTAATCAACACTCGACAGTTGGCTACATCATTATTATTTTATCAATGGATGTCTTTTCAAGTTTATTCTCTATTTTTACAAAAAGAACATCACTTATTGTATTGATTAAAAAAAAACACTCAAAAGTTTAGTTCCCAATGTTACTAGAGTTCACATACAGACTGTGTTCATCATGAATGATTTCTCATCACCTTATTTATTTCTTCACATCAAGTACTCATTAATAGTTTTCAAATGACACATAAACTAGATACATTTTGGATTGTCGTATAAATTATAACTGGCACGTTTTGGGATTGATAATCTTCACAGGTATCAAACTAGAGATAAATTTCATTCATATAGCACTAGTAACAATAGGCAGATCAATATTCAGCATAACAGATTGTCAAAGTTATTGAACAGTTTTGAAATTGTTGGCCAAACATTTTTAATAAGTTACCACCTGAACTCCAAACTGCGCCTCTCAATATATTCAAGGCAAAGATATATGATTGGCTGGTTCAAAACCCACTTTATAAGCTGGACGAATTCTATGAGAGAAAAATGAGTGTTTCTTGATTCATCTTCTTGTCGGAGATTGGAGTGTTATGAATATTATGTATTACGTAATAGTCAGGTACTGTTTATGTATTTTAATGTACATTCGTTGACGTTGTCTCTTGTCTTCGTGGCCTTCTGAAAAGAAAATATTATTTTTATTATTATTATTATTATTATCATCATTTTATTCTTCACATAACAAGTGAGTGTTTATTGTAGTCAAAGTCGACCATTGGCAAGACTTTGGTACATTACTAAACTGAAATGTTCAAAAATGATCTCACAATGGATGCTGTGCTGAGAACAACTGCTTTTTCCATGGCATTTGCACTTTTTGATATTCCCATCTGACAAAGATTTGCTGACACTTTTCTAGCTACAACTCCAACCGTGGAGATAATGACAGGAACAATTGCTACCTTTTCTTGCATCCAGACATCCTTGATCTCAGCAACCAAGGAAAAGTACTTGGAGACCTTTTCATTATAATACTGGTCCAAGTTGTGGCAGCATGGTATGCCAACATCTATTAGTGTTGTTTCCTTGGCTACCTTATCCATGAGTATGATATCTGGCCTATTATGAGCGAGTGTTCTGTCTGTCAGCACCGACCGATCCCAGTATAACTTATGTGTATCATTCTCCAAGACTGGGGATGGCTTGTACAAGTAGTAGGGCAGCTTCTGATTGATGATTGTTATAATTTATTATTATTATTGAGCCTGCGGCACTTTTCTGGAAGTGTATTATGTTGAGTAATTGAATAAATTATATAAAATTTGGTTATTTGCAGAATTTTTGGGAAGAACTGAGTTGAGAGTGAGTGATATTCTGGATGTGACAAGGGATACACCAGGACCAATCACCCGGTGGCTACCTCTATATGAAGTCGAATCTGGACAGATCTCCCTCAAAATAAGTCTGGTTTTATTCGAAAAATAAAAGACAGCTCTTCATCGAGTCAACGAACAAGGTCAGTCAGCCAAGTTATTCAACATCAAAATAGATCAGAATTGATTTGCTATTACAATATTTCATCCAATCGTACAATTATTATCATTAGATGAGATATCAATGGACGACTCTTCCAATATTACGATTTATTCAATCATTACAATTCATTCAATCTTACAATATTATTATCATTACGTGAGTTATCAATGGACCTATTGATTCTCTCTACTTACAAATCTGTACCAGGTTTCCGTGCAAATATTATTCTTCAATCTAATTAAGTCGCAATTATTAGACATTGCTCACTCAGTATCCAGCTCATTTGAAAGTTAGAAGTTGAAAGTATGTTGAAAAAACACGGTTTCATCTTGGTCACATCCACATTTATTACATTCATGCGACATATGTGTACACAGGACTGGAGTATCGTGTTGAAACCAACACATCTTCAGCTCAGCTGTACTGTGTTTCTTCAGGAAATTTCACGAAATTTCAGCTCTGTATACAAATCCAATAAATGTGGATAATGATTAAACAATTACGGAGAAATTACACAATATCAATTTCTATTCAACATATTTACTTATTAATATATTGATAGATACAATATCAGTATCAACTATGAATGATTGGGAAAGGAACAACAGGCTTGAAGCCCAAAATTGTTCCTTTCCCAAATTTAGATAGAAATTGACCAAAAATAGGTTATGTTTACACTTCATGATTTTTGTCCAATTTTGAGAGTATGTGGAAGTATGTTGCTTTATACACCAAAAATGATAATATGTAGCACATAACAGAAAACACTTAAAAATAAACTTTTAAAATATGAATTAAAACAGGAAACACACGACATAGATAGATTAAAAACACTTAGAAACTGTCATTATAATCGGAAATTTTCGAGGAATTGTGTCCCCTTTCTGTGTCTCCTCTCTGCTCGGTGGAGAAAGGGGACACAGTTCCACGAAAATTTCCGATTATAATGTAAGTTTCTAAGTGTTTTTAATCTATCTATGTCGTGTGTTTCCTGTTTGAATTTATATTTAAAAATGATAATATTATATACAAAAATATTGCAAATCACTTCTTTACGTCTATCCGTCACATACAGGTTAAGAATAGATTAAAGGGTAACGGCTTATTATCTTGGTCTTGAACCAAGATTTAAGATAATTTTTAGATTTAACTTAATTTAATTCAATTTAATTATAAATTAATTAATTTTATTTAATTATCCTGATTTAATTTAATTTATAGATTTCATTTATTTATTCATTGGACAAAACACTATAATCATAATATAGTTATGACATTGGAGGAAACTATAGGCTGAGCCTTAGTTTTTCTCTCCAAAAATTGTGATAAAATGTTAATGTTGTCCAAAGGTTGAGGTTATGATATCACACACTGCTTCGTCACTTGATTTTCGGTCCAGGAATAATAATTTGAAAATTTTGAATTTTGAAAACCAATAAATGTGATCCGAGAGGAATCATTTTGTAAAAAAGCTCAAACAATCAAAATAAACTTTCTTACATTTTTAATTGTGAAATTATGCTTGAATACACTTTCTAATTCCTAATTGAATTAATGTATTGTTTTTTAATGTATATATTATCATAGAGAAACAATAGCGTAAGTAGATATCCCATGGTATAGGGAATTTATGTCGCAACTTTTACTGTTATTTCAAGCCGATTACTGACGATTATTGTCAATTTTTACTGTTTTGTTGGGTGAGAGTGTATGAACGGCACAATTTGAGAGACTACCAGCATCACACAGCTGCATAGTGTCACGTTATTATTTATATTTAAATAACGATTAGCCTCCTGCTTGGCATCAGTCGGTAAAGCATGAGATTTAATATAATTAGGTCGTGGTTTTTCTAATAGTATTCAGTCTTAAAAAATCTTGATAGGCCTAGATATGGGCTTCTCCTATAACTCTTGTAATTCAATAAATAATAAATATATATATATATATAAAAATGATACTTATACTATAGTGTTGAGGAATAAAAAATAAATTGCACACCATGAAAATTTCACACATATATTACACAAATAATGCAAAGATCAATCGAGGCAAAAAATATATATAGAGCGATAAAAAATATAATATAAAAAATAGAACAATATTTGAAATCAATAAAAATATCACAGGCTAAACTTTATATTCTAGATTTGTGGCACGAATCATTACCATGTGCCTTTATCTTGAAATCATATGCATTCTTTTGCATGTAGCTGTGACATGTACTTGCTAATACTTGTCGGCTTGGATAATTCAATCAAAAATATGTGCTCTAAGATCAGCTTGATAAATTAGCCACTAATAATCCAAATATATATATATATTAAAATCTCTAGTACTTAGTAGATTTCTTTGTATCGAATATATATTTTCATCTCAGGGTGCAAGATTCGGCACCTGACGGAATAGGTAGAGCCATTCATCTAGTGAATTAGAACTATGATAAATCATCGCAAATTGTATTGCAAAAATTAAATATTATATGCATATGTTTTAATAGCCTAGATTTCGTACTTCTTTGATTAAATAGAAATTTCTAAAATATTGATCTATATTTTTCTTTCAATTAAATACCTTTAATACTAATTTTTACTTGCGCAAGTATTACTCTTATTAATTTCTCAATCTATAGTAAAACCCTTTCGGCGAGCTAGCTTTGATCATCAGATTATTCGAAGCACTAGGGCGCCCATCACTAAATTCAAATTTAATCACTCACGTGTCGAAAATCTTCTTGTAAGCCGCCGATGTCGATCCAACTCCATGTGGTCCGGGATATGGTAGCCGGAATCGTCTCCTCCAAGGGGTTATAAATTTAATTAAAATGAAAAATGACTTCTGCTTCACAATAGCATCACGAAGTCTTTTAAGAAATTTAATAATTTACTTTAACTTTAATTTTTACAAAATTATTAATAAGGTACTTCGCTCTAAAATATTTGGGGTCCTCTTATGGTGGCATCTGGCTGGCGAGTGCTGGTTCTTCCTTCTCAAGTTTTACAGATCCTCTTTCCGACTTTCAAATTAGCATAAAATTTAAATATCTTAGTCCTCCGCCATTTAGGTTCAAATAGATCTTACAAAAATACCAAAATATTGCTTAGATTATATGATTAATAATTTCTTTGCATTCGAGCCATATCGATAACATAGATTACACAAATTTTAACACTAAATCTAGTACATTTATATAAATATATAGAAATATTTTTGAACTGGCCTACAGTTGCCGCCTATTAACTGCCGTTTTACTATTGGTGCATGCAAATTTTATTCGGTATTCATGCGCCTGGTAACTCTTATTTCCTGAATACATTAAATTATTTTTATTTGGTTTTTTATTTATGCTCTTTGCATGCTAGTTAATATTCTATACATTAATATTAATTCCATGCTACCTAATAATTAGCCACGTGGACGGTGTTTTTTCATGTTGCACACCATCTGATTGCAATAAAGCTCTGCCAAGGGGTTTTGGTCAGATTCTACGTTCCTCGGTTTGATCGATCTCTAGGTCACCGATCCGTGAATACATGTACATAACCTCAATCTTTAAATATTTTATATAATAATCTATTTATGAGCAATAAACTTCCTTCAAATCCTTTTTAGGTTCTTGTACCATTTAGCCAGAATAAGCTGATGCTATCTAATCTTAGTTATTATCTATTTGGCGATATTAGCCAGTTACTTTATTTCAGACCTATTACTGTTTCTGTTAGGGCTTTTTGTCTACCCAGATTTAATATGTTACACGCGCCCCTGGGTTTGAATTCAAAATATTTGAGAATCACAATGTTTTTAATGAAAACCCACCCTTCAATACATCGATATACACTATACTTTATTTATAAATTATACTCTCATACTTCTATCACAGTTCGCAGACATATTTGCTGCATCTCCTTTATACCTTTATCAAATACAATAACAAATTCTCCTCCTCAACACACATAAAATATCATAAATATAAACTTCTAAACGTACTCCTTCTGACAACACTTAAAACATAGTAATTTTTAATTCGCCGCTTGCAGGGCCGCCAACCTAACTACACACATTTCATAATTCTCACAAATGATTCCTTTTAGACAATAATTTCGATTCACAAAACTTCTGGGCTTATATCTTATAGTATTTCTTAGGTCTTAATATAAATAATTTTCTATACATCAGTACAATACTTTTCTTTTGCTAATGGCTCTTGGGTTTTGGTAGCTGGTATTCACTTTAAGTCTTTTTCAGGTAACAAACGTGGCATAATTAAAAGTAATAAATATAAAACATATAAATAAATATATCGACATAATAAATATAATAAATAACAATAATAAATAACTTTTTGGGTACAGTATTTCTTTTTATAAACATATGTTCAACAGACGTCACATATTTGATTTAGGTGGCTTTGCTCAGCTGGTCGCTGTTCTACATTTCATAGTGCTACATGTTACATCAGAATTTGCTGTCGACTTTCATAACTAACCTAACTGCTCAATTTTTTCTCTTAAAAAGGTAATTAACAAATTTTAATTTTATTATCCCCGCTTGTGTCCTTTTTTATCTGATGTATATAATTTAATTACATATTTAAAAATTGTTCTTTTCCTTATTGCAGGCTTCTAACGGCTGGAAGGAATTAAACATTGGATTGTTGCCACGAGGTCCTATACCAATATTAAATTTATTAAGGAAGGTTAGTAATCGGTTTGATAATAATGTTTTCCTTGATTTCTTATCATATTTATTTCAAATTCTGTGATATTGTATGTGGAAATGTTGTGATTTACTTGCATCTTCTTGCATTCTGTTTGTAGATGTTGTAGGCTGGTGAGGTTATCTGCTGTTGATTTGTGAGGCTGTCCTATCGATAATTTATCTTTATGAATTTAAAGCCCTTGTATCTGGTGTATCTTTTAAAACAATTCCTTGATCTGGTTCTGTTTTCTTCCTTATGATTTCTATTTATTCCGTTGAGTCTCAATATTTTCATTTTAGTGGCATTTTTTATAATTCTAGTTACACCAATAAACGACTTTATAATATAAAGCTTCCAATCAACTTCATCCGATACTTTCCACTTAAATTCATTATTAGGCTTCATCATCATAATAAACAATTCAATAATATAACACTTCCAATCAACACTAATAAATTCTTTCAACAATAACACGGTCTTAATTATAGCATCAATAGCATCACTTTTCAATATTATCACAGCCATCATAACAAATATTAAACACCATAACAAAACATTTATTTTCTCTTCAATAGTATAACCTCTTATCATATAATAACTATTTACTTCCATTTTATTAATATTATTTTTTAATTCCTTCACTCTTCCTAGACACCGTTTATCCTTAATTAATCTCCACAAGTAGTCCACTTTTATGTTGCCCATGCACGAATCAATCATAGTAGTCTTATCGGTTCCAGTTTTAATCCATTCATTCGATCCATTTTGCCGGTCACATCGCTTATTGGCCCTCTTAAAACGTATGTGCCGCGGATGCACGCCGTCGGTCCGCTCCTGTCCTCCTCGGTGTCGGTCCGGTGTCCTCTTCGGGCGTTTGAACCGTGCATGCGGCCGGTATGCGCGCGCGCGGTTCCTCCTTTTCTTTCGCCTCTTTCTCCGGGCCTTATGATGCATGCCTCTTTTCTCCTGCATGTTGTCCTCCTCGTCCTGATACCGGTCGGGTGTCCTCGGGCGCCTCCGTCTCCGGGCCTTGCGGTGGTCGCTCCTCTTATCCGGTAGTCCGTCCTCCCTGGTGTCATCCTCTTGGTACTCTATCCTGGGTTCATTGGGGTGCCTTGGTGGGGTCGAATGATGCGCGGGTGCGGTGGCGGTCTCTTGATGCGCGAGTGTGACTTTCAAAGCGGTTAGTATGGTGGCGGTCTCTTGATGTGCGGGCTGCTCTACCTGCGGTGATGGATCGTCGGCGGGGAATATAAGGCTCAAGAGGGGTTGATGTTTTCGGGCTGTTTTAATTACATGTTGAGCGGCGGTTTTTGGTGGTGATTTATCTTGTATTAACATCTGTTTTTCTAATATTTTCGGTAACCGTTCATAAAGGTGGTATATGAGGCTGTAGTATCTTATTTCTCTATCTATTTTTTCTGAGCTTGTGTGGGTTGTATCGGGGTTATCATGTAGACATAATTGTTTAGATGTAGTTTTCTGTATATCTGGTGGCGGTCGTTGGGTGCTGGGTTCCATGTTTTTTGTTGATTTATTCCTGTTGCATGCGCTAATGTATAAGTTGTACTAATTTGATGAGGTGGTGGTTTATGATTTCTATTATGATTATTCTGAGTGTAATCATTTTTGTGTTAATCGATCACGGCCATAATAATAATTTCTTTTGTAGGTTAGCTGTGGATAATGGTTTGTTTGACAATTTTGAAAGCTTCTATTATTCCAATTATTATTGTGTTTATGATCATTTCGGTGTTCAAATTGAGGAGTAGGTCGTGAGCAATCATATGGTACTGATTCATATTTTGGCTGTTATACTGATTAATTTTGAGTTATGTTGATTTTGTGCGTATCTCTGGTCTGAACGGTGGTTTGATATTGCCATCACAGACTGTATGCCATATAAATGATTTATCAGCTGTTTGCAATCAGTAATGGGTTGTGTGGCGAGTGCCATTCTAACTTGATACGGTAGCTTCTTTAAAATAATACTTGCTAATGCCGATTCATTAATGGGCTCGCTCAATTGAGAATTTTTAAACTGTAGGGCAGTGACGAAAGTGGTACATGCACCGTCTAAGTTAGGGTTGAAATCGCATGATATAATGTCCGCTAGCACGTCCAACTGTTTACTTCTGCTCCAATACTGTTCCAGGAAGACAGCTACAAACTCATCCAATGATGTAAATTCATGGGCTCTACTCCGAAAGAACATCAGGGGTTCGCCAATCAATAAACTAGTCAACGAAGACGCCAAAAATTCCAAGAGGTGGGTGTTAATGATTGAACTAGTTTTATCTGATCTATAAATTCTTTAGGTTGGAGATAGCGGTCTGTATTGTCAAAACGGCCTAATTCATTGAAACTGTGTAGTGAATCAAACGTTGCTATGGGAATAGGCTCTATATTCTCGTGCGGAAATTGATGTATTTGATTTCAAGTTGTACTAACTTCTCTTGGGCCTGTTTCCAATGACTAGAAGCTTCTGTTTCATTCTCTACTACTTCGGCATTAATTCAGATGAAAATAATTGCTGTTCTCCAACGGCTGTCTCCAATGAATTAAGTTGTATTATGTTTTGATTTATATCAGAATTTGGGTGAGCTATTCATGAATTTGCGAAGTGTTTTGTGCTGGTAGGTTATCTATTCTTTCGTTTAACTCACAAGTGACAGTATCTATTTTTGCTGTTAAATCGGTTGTAATTAGTTCTTGATTTTCAGCGGTAGATGCTGATATGTGTCCGCAGTTTCCTTACCCGTTCTTACCGATATATCCTTCAATGATTCCCGCATTTCCTTCATTTCCGCCTTCAAGTCCTTCATTACCATGGTCATTGTTTTTTCTAAACTATTAGAAAATGACTTGATCATCCCCTCTACTAGAACCCTTCTTATTGCTTCTTGGGAGACATTTAACGGTTTATTACTGTTCACAGGATTCTTGGCGGTGATTGAAGAGATCTGGGCGTTGGACTCCATCGCGCCCCCCTCAGCGTCGATCTCCGCTACTATCGCCGTCTGCAGTGTGTCTGCTACCTTACTTTGCGTGGACGAAAAGAGACTCATATTTTAAAAATGGATTAAGTGTCAAGTGTTTGTTAAAAAAGTGAAAGTTTTGGCCAACAAGGCATTAATAAGGACACAAATGAGGATAGGCCTATGGACATTACAAGCCAGGTAACCTATTTATTACTTAAGCTCTTATAATATAATAATACTATTCATTGATTTCTGACTAGCAGTTTAGGCCCATAAAATATAATAGCTCTCTCTATAAAATATATTTTCTACAATAATAATAATATAAAATTTTCTTTAAAACATATAATTTCTCTTTATTTAAAGCTATTGATTCCCCAAAAAGTAATACAAATTTCCCTTCGCCAGTTTTCCTCACAACTCGTATAAGTTATCTATAATTTTCAATATGGTTATTGACTTAATTTCAAATAATTATTCGATGAGCTTGGCTCTCATCATCAGTCCCACGTTGGTACGACATGTCTTTGTGTCACGTTATTATTTATATTTAAATAACGATTAGCCTCCTGCTTGGCATCAGTCGGTAAAGCATGAGATTTAATATAATTAGGTCGTGGTTTTTCTAATAGTATTCAGTCTTAAAAAATCTTGATAGGCCTAGATATGGGCTTCTCCTATAACTCTTGTAATTCAATAAATAATAAATATATATATATAAAAATGATACTTATACTATAGTGTTGAGGAATAAAAAATAAATTGCACACCATGAAAATTTCACACATATATTACACAAATAATGCAAAGATCAATCGAGGCAAAAAATATATATAGAGCGATAAAAATATAATATAAAAAATAGAACAATATTTGAAATCAATAAAAATATCACAGGCTAAACTTTATATTCTAGATTTGTGGCACGAATCATTACCATGTGCCTTTATCTTGAAATCATATGCATTCTTTTGCATGTAGCTGTGACATGTACTTGCTAATACTTGTCGGCTTGGATAATTCAATCAAAATATGTGCTCTAAGATCAGCTTGATAAATTAGCCACTAATAATCCAAATATATATATATATTAAAATCTCTAGTACTTAGTAGATTTCTTTGTATCGAATATATATTTTCATCTCAGGGTGCAAGATTCGGCACCTGACGGAATAGGTAGAGCCATTCATCTAGTGAATTAGAACTATGATAAATCATCGCAAATTGTATTGCAAAAATTAAATATTATATGCATATGTTTTAATAGCCTAGATTTCGTACTTCTTTGATTAAATAGAAATTTCTAAAATATTGATCTATATTTTTCTTTCAATTAAATACCTTTAATACTAATTTTTACTTGCGCAAGTATTACTCTTATTAATTTCTCAATCTATAGTAAAACCCTTTCGGCGAGCTAGCTTTGATCATCAGATTAATTCGAAGCACTAGGGCGCCCATCACTAAATTCAAATTTAATCACTCACGTGTCGAAAATCTTCTTGTAAGCCGCCGATGTCGATCCAACTCCATGTGGTCCGGGAATATGGTAGCCGGAATCGTCTCCTCCAAGGGGTTATAAATTTAATTAAAATGAAAAATGACTTCTGCTTCACAATAGCATCACGAAGTCTTTTAAGAAATTTAATAATTTACTTTAACTTTAATTTTTACAAAATTATTAATAAGGTACTTCGCTCTAAAATATTTGGGGTCCTCTTATGGTGGCATCTGGCTGGCGAGTGCTGGTTCTTCCTTCTCAAGTTTTACAGATCCTCTTTCCGACTTTCAAATTAGCATAAAATTTAAATATCTTAGTCCTCCGCCATTAGGTTCAAATAGATCTTACAAAAAATACCAAAATATTGCTTAGATTATATGATTAATAATTTCTTTGCATTCGAGCCATATCGATAACATAGATTACACAAATTTTAACACTAATCTAGTACATTTATATAAATATATAGAAATATTTTTGAACTGGCCTACAGTTGCCGCCTATTAACTGCCGTTTTACTATTGGTGCATGCAAATTTTATTCGGTATTCATGCGCCTGGTAACTCTTATTTCCTGAATACATTAAATTATTTTTATTTGGTTTTTTATTTATGCTCTTTGCATGCTAGTTAATATTCTATACATTAATATTAATTCCATGCTACCTAATAATTAGCCACGTGGACGGTGTTTTTTCATATTGCACACCATCTGATTGCAATAAAGCTCTGCCAAGGGGTTTTGGTCAGATTCTACGTTCCTCGGTTTGATCGATCTCTAGGTCACCGATCCGTGAATACATGTACATAACCTCAATCTTTAAATATTTTATATAATAATCTATTTATGAGCAATAACTTCCTTCAAATCCTTTTTAGGTTCTTGTACCATTTAGCCAGAATAAGCTGATGCTATCTAATCTTAGTTATTATCTATTTGGCGATATTAGCCAGTTACTTTATTTCAGACCTATTACTGTTTCTGTTAGGGCTTTTTGTCTACCCAGATTTAATATGTTACAATAGGAAAGAACTACGTGAACTATCGGCTTGGGATAACAGTAAAAGTTGCGACATAAACGCCCTATACCATGGATATCTACTCATGCTATCGTTTCTCTACGATATTATACTCTAAAATATACTTTTTCAAAATTCAGTGTATTATATATCTATTTTATTTATTTATATACATATACAATATCATTCTGAACTATTTATTATGATTGAGTCTCATTGACTTGTTTAACAAGTATTGTTTGTCGTGTGTTTCAGGCTGAGAATAAGTTCAATCAAAATAGAAGATGATAATGTTTTTCGGGCAGCACCTTATGCCTTAGGGGTGAACGAAGTAGAAAAACTACGGTACCTTGCTTTACGGTAAGCGGAGTTGAAAAGCCTCTGAAGGATCTCCTTTGGCTCAATGTCATTCATTTCTCATTGGAAAACACTTTCTTGGTTCACGAACCACCGTACTTATCCAAACTAAATTACAGTTTACCTCATCACACATTATACACAGTGTGTTGTCTTGGAAACTTTCTATAAGCTTCTTTATAAAATCTGATGAATTCTGAAAACTGAGAATTCAGAAAACTGAATTCAGAAATCTGATGAAAACTGAAGCGGTTTCAACCAAGGAATGTAGAGTAGATACATTATTTTTAACCGTTTAAGGCTGTGCAAAGGCTAAAAATAAACTTTCTACTCCTGATATTTTTCAAAGTTTTTCGATTGTATATCATCAAGCTATCAAAATGAAAAAGTTCTCTCAGGAAAACATTTTTTTTCTGATCATTACTTTTTGAGATATGAGTGCCTTAAATTTAAATGTTTAGGACAGAACATTTCAAATACGGTAAGAGATATATCCATGAGATTTACAGGATAGATTCTTCATGGTATTGTTGATCTAGTAAACCAAACATTTTCTGAAACTATCAATTTTTGAGTAAGTTATTCAATCTACTAAAAATGACCAAAAATAACTTTTAGATGAGTTATTTTTTGTAAATTGAATAACTTTTCAAAAATTTATCTTTTCAATTTTTTTTGTTTTATTCAATCAACAATACCATGAATAATTTATCCTCTAAATCAAATGGATTTATCTCTTACCGAATTTGAAATGTTCTGTCCACAAAATTTGAACTTTAGGCACTCATATTTTTAATTAAATAACTTTTTCAAAAATTGATATTATCAGAAAATTTTTGTTTTACTAGATCAACAATACCATTAAGAATAATCCATCCTCTAAATCTCATGTTCTGTCCCAAAAATTCAAACTTCAGGCGCTTATATCTCAAAAAGTAATGATCGAGAAAAAAATGTTTTCCTGAGAAAACTTTTTCATTTTTATAGCTTGATGATATACAAATCGAAAAACTTTGAAAAATATCACGAGTAGAAAGTTTATTTTTAGCCTTTGCACAGCCTTAAAAGCTGATTCCATCTCACTCAACTATGTTCCATATTCAGCTCTTGAGTAAGTCAAGCCATCCTTCAAAGTATCCATTCCAATTGCAAGACTGTGTTCTCCAAAATATAAATAATGATCGGATGTATAATATTGTATTGTTGGTATATCATAGCTTTATTTTTCAATGAATTTATATAGAGTATTATTGGTTTTTTTGCCAAAAAGACATCTGGTTCCTCAAATATATATCATAAATGTAAGGGCAGCTACGTTATTTTAGATTCAAGTATTAGTTGAGATAATTTGTCTTGCATAAATCTAGGTTAATCTATTGACAATCGGTATAGGCTACCTGTAAATTCCTATAATTTTTTTAGGTTGAAGAGTAAGTCCATTTGTACATTTTAGTACACATTTAGTTGGAGTTTTATTCCAGTTTCTACTGTCATGAAAGTTTTTTATACTTCAGTATTCTACAAAAACATTAGTTGAAATTGATGTCAGAGTATTACATCTCTGTTAATTTAATATGATACAGATGAGTGTTAGATTAGAGGTATTATTAATGTTGATATTAGATTGATAATAAAACAATGTTGCTTTTTGTAATTTCATGTAATTTGTTCCTTGAAAGAGAAATGCTAAAAAATATATCATCTCATTCACTAGGTTAGTGTACAATAACTATAACTGTACTATAAACTATGGTTTATAAAGTTACTGTAGTATAAACTATGGTTTATATAGTTACTGTACTATAAACTATGGTTTATATAGTTACTGTAGTATAAACTATGGTTTATATAGTAGGTTAGTGCTCTCATATTAGGTGAAATCCATTTTCCTGGAGTTATCATTTTTCTTGTATGATTTAATTATCTTAAATTTGATTTCTGATAGAAAATTATTAGTGTCTATTTTATAATTCTAGATATCAATATAGAATAATACTACTTTTATTTCGACTTGAACAAAATACATGATGCAAAGAACAAAGAATTGGAACAAGAAAAATATTTTACTGTTCAATATAGTTTATGTTGATTGATAATTTAGGAAACTATTTTTTTTACTTTGTATATTATGATACAGACGTAATTCACGTCTTGTATAGCATTCATATTGTTATACTTTCTCTAGTTTATACAGTACCAATTATTGGATTGTAATAAGGTATGAATTTAAATGTTTGAAACCTTGTTATTCTTATAATCGCTTATACAGTTCAATAGTTTTTATTAGTGAATACTGCATTATTCCTTTCAAAAATGCAGAAAATCGATCAACTATTTCTTAAATTTCTTGACTTTTTTCATCATAGTATCTCTTATTCAATAACTGACTTTAAACGAATCAATTAACTTGCCAAGGATAATAACCCTGTTGGAACCCATATCAATTGAGATAGACCAGTATATCTTTTTTGTGATTCTATAAAATTATTATGTACGTTCCGACCATTTATTGGATATTAGATTATAGTATATACATTTTCTGTAAGCTTACCACTCGAGCTTTAGCTAAATAGGATATTCGTCTAGCTGAATACGCAGCTATGGATTGATCATGCATTAGGGTATCCATAAAATAATATCTACATCCATGTTCTGTTAAAACTTCCATAATACATAAAATATATACTTAATCGATTTATTATTGTAAAATTTCATTATCATTGGGTAGCAAATCTATAGTTTTACAAGTTTTGAGAAATCTGGTTGGTTTGTCCTATTCATCGTAATCAATAAAAAATACTCTATGATTCAGTGAAAAAAAAGCTAAGTATCATTAAAGTTTTTAAATTTTTCCTCTCATCTAAATCTTCCCTCTAAGGTTGCAACATGTAATTTCCACGCAACAGAATCGACTCCTTGATCTATAATTTTGATACAGTTACATTTTCCGACATTTTTTAGTATTTTTCGATAAAGGATATTTTCGTCTTTTAAGTATATTTTCAAGTTTAAGTAGCCTACTTGTCAGATAGTTCCATGTCTAAATGATAGTCTTAGTGCCGGTTGCACGTACGTCGGTTAAATTTTAACCGTGATTAATTCCACGAGAACCAATCAGAGAAGCCGTCTTTTCAAAAAAGTTTTCTCCGATTGGCTCTCGTAAAATTAATCACAGTTAAAATTTAACCGGCTTTTGTGCAACCGGGCCTTAAATTTAATATTAAAACACTAGACAAAGACATATTGTCAATTTTAAGGTTTGAATTGTCACACTAATGATGGCAGCATTGGTGTTGAAACAAGTTTGTAACTTTTTAATAAATTCGTGATATTTTCAGTCAATATTCTAGAGTTTTATTATAGATAAATATCACTATATCTTAGCAATGACAGCATCTGAAGTCTTAAATTTCTTGATCCATTACGAACTGCTATGTCGTCTCACAAAGTTTTAACACTATAATAATGACTTGCAGACTATATATTTGTGAAAAATATGAAACATTCACGCACTAATTGGTGTGAATTCTGTATTATTTATACTCATTCAACTATTTTAGCATGCTTCAGTCATTGAGTGGATATTTAATATTTTTCACAGTTATATTGTAGTCTGCAAGTCGTTATTATAGTGTCAAAGCTTGATGAGACATAACAGTTTGTAATAAATCAAGAAGTTTAAGGCCCGGTTGCACAACAGCCGATTAAATTTTAACCGTGATCAATTCCACGAGAATCAATCAGAGAAGGCGTTTTTGAAAAGACGGCTTCTCTTATTGGTTCTCGTGGAATTAATCACGGTTAAAATTTAACCGGCTGTTGTGCAATCGCCACTAAGACTATAATTTAGATATGGAACTATCTGTCTAAGAGTATAGTGTTAAAACTTGATTTCTAATTGATATTCACATCACTAAAAACTTGATGAATTTTGTTTGTAAGATCGTTTCTTGGGTCTTTCATTATTCACTCCAAGGCTGTGATGCTTGTATAATTCTTTTTCTGTTTGTGCTATTTTTAGTTTTTCTAGCTTGTGCTACTTAAAACTCATTGTTTCTATTAAAAATCTAAATATTTATCAATTCTAATGCTAAAACTATGCTAAAACCAATGCTAAAATCGAGCACACAGTATCGAGTTGAACCAATAAAAATCAATGCAGTATTGTATAACTAATGTTTAATATTGTATTAGATATTTTTAATTTCAAATCAGTATTCAGCAGTTGCTACTTTTTTCTCTATTTTAAGCATTCCATGATATCGTATTAAATTAGCCTTTACCTCGTTACCTACTCCAATTCTTTCTTGTAACTTTAAATGAGATGAACTCTTAGAAAAAATAAGAAACAAAAACTATGTTTTATGTGATCACTGTTCAGATTGTGCACTGACATAATTATGTGTTTTTTACAATTAAAATCTTCTTTTGGAAAAATATTGAGTTTTATTCTTAGTATTAATTAATCCCTCATTATTCAGAAATGTTATGTACTATTTTGAAGATGACTGGTTTCCCCAGAGCTCTAGGTAATCAAGGAAGTCTACATTGCATTGATTAGATAGCGTTTTTGCATTTCTGGTAAGTGTACTCATTCAACTATGTTACTTATTTATTATTTTTATCTCATGGACTACTGTTCATAATATTCTTGAGCAGCCATGAATATTACAAAGTAGTCTATTAATATATTATTCAATTTCTCTGTTTTACTCCATATCATATTAAACAGTGAACAAAGAGGTTGTTTGAAATAATACAAAGCTTTTTAAGGCTTTGCAATGGATTCCTTATTGCTGACGATTGATTATATCACAATGTTTAAAATTCACGGGGATCTAATCTTACGAGATTACTGCAAAACTTTTACTGAAATAACATTTATAATATCGGGGACCGAGCTTCGCTCTGGAGTACAAAAGCATAAACAATTTATTACGAAAGAAGAAATTATCATAACATTCATACAGAAAATGTTCTATCTAATCACAGTAAATTGAGATTGATTCCCAGAGGTATGCAAAAATTTCCCTCACAAAGGCCCAGTTGCACAAAAGCCGGTTAAATTTTAATCCTGATTAACTCTACGTGAACCAAATCAGAAAAGACCATTTCAAAAAGATGGATCTACTGGAATTAATCAGGATTGAAAATAACCTGGCTTTTTTGCAGCCGGCACTAAGTACCTGATTGAATAATTACAAAAGTTCAACAGCAGCTGAGTCATAATTTTGACACAGTCCCACACACATGAAATCGCTCACTCACTTCCATTACCAACAGACGACGAAATAATTATTATCATCTGTTTTTCCAAGGATGAATAATAATTATCCTTTTAATGTCCTTCAGCGAGTTTTCCCAGGGATGAGACCTAGTGCAATCGAATCTTTATATTATAAACCTACTATGTTCTGAATTTCGTGAGAATCGTTAGAGCCGTTTTCGAGATCCGGTGAGATACAAACATATAAACATCTAAACATCCAAACATATAAACAGAAGTTGCTCGTTTAATAGTATAGGATAAGTTAGTAACCCAGCTGTATAGCTCATGCTGGTAGGGAAATATACCTAGGTATAGAATACATACCCAAGTACTGTATTACAATTTCAATAGATCCATAAATATTAACAAGAACAGAAAACAGAAAAATAAGAAGAGCCTCATAATTTCACGTTAATATTCGATTGAATATTTCACGAGTAAGATTTTCCCAATATTATTCCATACTAGCTTACCCAGCGAACTTCGTCCCGCCAAAAAGTCAATGTATTTCATGTCATACTTGACTTTATTTGGTGAATCATGAAATTTATCTGACAATATTTTTATCTACATCTCAATACGGACTTCCTATGTGCTTAAAACTACCGTTTTAATACCAGTAAACAATTTTATGACAGAGTGATGTGTTACAGCTGGTAAGTTCATATGCTAATTATATTATCACAACATGGTCTTGAATCATGATGATCTTCCCGTTCTACGTTAGCCGCTCGGCCGACAATTTCGAAAACATAGGTCTGTAAAAATGGATTAATATATAATTATTATCAGCCTCTCTATTAAAATTTCTGGTCAGAAACCGTCCCCAATATTCAAACAACATATTCCCAAAGTTTCATGCCGTTCTGTTTAGTAGTTTTCGAGTCTATAGGGAACAAACAAACAGACGTTCATTTTTATATATAGAGATTTGGATATGGATAGAGGTTGACCTAACAAGTGTTGTTCTATAATAAGAGACTTTTCAGAACAATACATGGTGAGTTATTCACTGAAACATAATATCCTACCTCCACTCACAGATCAGAGAAATCACTCATCTTCAAATGCTTATAACTCAAGAATAGGAGTGAATTCATGGAAAAAAATTCATGGATTTTTTGAAAAATGCAAATCTCTCAGATTTGGTTGATATTCGGGCTATGGATAAAGGTTGACCTAACAAGTGTTGTGCTACAATATGAGACGTTCCGCTACAATACAGGGTGAGTTATTCACTCAAACATAAAATCTTTCCCTCACTCACAGATCAGAGAAATTACTCATCTTCAAATGCTTACAACTCAAGAATAGGAGTGAATTTCGCCAATGTGATGAAATAAACTCTACCAGAAAAAAATACGTAAATAAAAAAACTCTACCAGGAGCTTGACAAACTCATGATCACATCATAATTTTTGTCTTCAAATTTTTTAATTTATTTCAATTAATTTAATTGAATTTCGGATTGATTATTGTTTTTCGGCTTTATATCAACATTGTGAAATTCAAAATCAATTTTATATCTGTGTTATCTTCCTCGGATGGTGCGGAAACTTTGGCAGAAATCAAAATTTGAACTTAACCTAATTGTTTGGACTATTTTTAATATGTGAAAATCCAGGAACTGAAGAAGTTTTGGGCAATTGCCTGTTTTTTCTTTCCTAATTATAGTATGTGTATCACCTTGAATAAATAAATAAATAAATAAATAAATATTATTGTTCCTCTCGTCAAGTACTATCATTCCTGGCATAACAATGAACAGAAGAACTAAACACAGGAACAGAAAAATAGAAATAGTATTTTGGTAAAGTTTCGGGCCACATCTCTTAGGTTAATTTCGATTGCATACTTCACGAGGAAGATTTTCCCCATATAATTTATTATTTCATATTTAATTTGTCATGGTTTTTTATTTTCAATCACAATATTTATTTATTTATTTACATTACAATATTCATTCAGAAGTTAGCATCAAGTAACTATCACAAAGAATAAAATAATAATATCGAGTTACGTGGTTGGCTCAGGTCAATTTCATGGCCTCTGACATGATCTAACGACTGCTTTTTAGGCAGCCGGGACCGACGGTTAACGTGTCCATCCGAAACATCTCAAAGAATGATACTTATGATTGATACAAAGAATATTGAACGTAGGTATTTCTCATTGAATAAAAAGACTAGGATATTGTCTAATCACAGATTTATCAAAAATTGAGATACCGGTTTCCATTGATACACCATTATCAATCTCTGGTAAACAGCAGAAATGCTAACAACCGGGAGTGGCATCTCGATTTTTAATGAATCTGTGTTTTGACAATATCTAGACTTTTTATTCCTACCACAATTCCACCTTCACAACTTCTCAGAGAGTAAGTTATTCTCTTATTATCTGACAACATTCTGAAAACATCTAGCTTTTTTATACAGTATAATATGGATAACTCCCACATATCACCTTTACAAGTACTCATGAGGTACTCTCTTAATATTATTAAATAAAAATACTAAGAAATTATCAAAAACCACAGATACTTAGAAAGACCGGTTTCGGTTATCACACCATTGTCAATCTCTGATAAACTAAAACTAAATACAAGAACAGCAGAATTTATACTAGTAGGAGAGTACTGCTATTGGTCAAGGGCATGAACGCCTGCCATTGGCCCAGCTAGACAGTCTCCTCCCACTTAAGGCTGTGCAAAGGCTAAAAATAAACTTTTTACTCGTGATATTTTTCAAAGTTTTTTGATTTGTATATCATCAAGCTATCAAAATGAAAAAGTTTTTTTCAGGAAAACATTTTTTTTTCAGAACATTACTTTTTGAGATATGAGCGCCTAAAGTTTAAGTTTTTGGGACAACATTTCAAATTCGGTAAAAGATACATGAGATCTAGAGGATCTAGAGGAGATTCTTCATGGTATTGTTGATCTGGTAAAACAAAAATTTTCTGAAAATATAGATTTTTAAGATAGTTACTTTTAGTAAAAGTATAACAAAAATTTTCTGAAAATATAGATTTTTAAGATAGTTATTTTTAGTAAATCGAATAACTATCTTAAAAATTGATATTTTCAGAAAATTTTTGTTTTACTAGATCAACAATACCATGAAGAATCTATCCTTTAAATCTCATGGATTTATCTCTTACCGAATTTGAAATGTTCTGTCCCAAAAACTTAAACTTTAAGCGCTCATATCTCAAAAAGTAATGTTTTCCTGAGAAAACTTTTTCATTTTGATAGCTTGATGATATACAAATCAAAAAACTTTGAAAAATATCACGAGTAAAAAGTTTATTTTTAGCCTTTGCACAGCCCTAACGGTGTCACAAAATGACGGCTCAAGCAACAGACTCGCCATGATAACAAAATTTACTTCCAGTACGAAATGAGAACCAAGAAAACAAGTAAAAGATGATAAAAGCAAAGTAAATAGTAAAACTATTATAATTAACTATTACTAATTATACTATTATTTATACTATATATACTATTATAAATAATTATTACTATTATAATTAACTATTACTATTATAATTAACTTTTATAATATATTATAAAACTATTATAATAGTAAACATAATAGTAATGTATGCTTACAATGTTATGATAAAGGTTCGAACCCACTAGAACGTACCAGACACGGACCGTGTCAGACCATGCCAGGCACGTAAAATAACAACTATGCCCACTACAACGGATCAACAGCGTTCTATGCCAGTACATTACGCGTATGGTACGCGTATGATACGCGTATGATGCCCGGTCAGAAGTTGTTGGGAACGCGTCAGTTAGCAAGAGAATGTAGCGGTGAACTGGTAACCAACGCGGTGCATGCGCGGTTACAACGGGGTTTGCAGGCGTCACGTGCCATGCAAGGAGCGTTCCGACACAGACAAAATATACTGGCCGACAAATGTTGACCTGGACGTGCATGGCACGCTCCGTGCTTGGCCGGTGACGGAACGGTCTAATGGGTGTATTACATATCAAATGATGCAAAGAATATTTTTTTGCATGTGTCGGTACGGGCACGGTCATGGTATGATACGTTCTAGTGGGTTCGAACCTTAAAACTAAATTCGTAGTGTTGTATTGGTTGAAATTAATCTGGTCATTTAAACTACGATTGGGAATTTTTCTTAATTACTCTTGTTATTTCTAAAGCTCCTAGAATATTCAAAGATCTGCCTTTGTTATTAACATGCAGAAACTCAACACTCACCTCGCTCTTATATATTATTATCTGACAACGTTTTTGCGGCAGGTAAAACAGTTTCCGACAAAATCCCCAGAAGAGATTGAAAATCTATTACACACAGCTTTATTCTCAGCAACACAGAGAGACGACACCAATTTTATTATCGGTGAAAAAAGATTGGCTGAAATGTTGTTAGGTGTTGGCCGCCGCTGTAGAATATTGTTTTTCCACCGACCGACCGGAAGCTATCGTATCAGATTTAAAAGGCATGAAGAGAGATGGGATGACACACTCAAAGCGAGCATGCTGCCACAAGGATGGGTGAGGAGGAGTGCCGCGGGGGGGGGGGGGTTGAGATGGCCTGGAAAATAGAAAATAACAGCTGATTAGAAGAAGAAAAAGCGAAGCGACACACTCTCACACTACACGGACATACAATAACTCTGCCCCGTGGTCAAATGAGAGTGGATCATGGCTCCTACACAACGAAGATCTCTAGACCATTCTATAGTTTGTGTAAAATAAGTTAGACTTGACCCTCCATCCGAAGAAATTACAGGGTTGCCAAATCGTGTAAAATTGCAACTTTCTCAAATTTCCAATTCAACGTCAGAATTGAATGTAGAAAATGATCCCCGATATCCTAGTAGTACTAAAAAAGCTTCAGGGTTGAAGGATTAAAAGGAAATTCAACTTTTATGACAAAATTGGAAACATCGCGAAGATTTGATTTTCTTTTGAATATCACTTCTCTCAGAATCATGGGGCGTCGTAATGCGTAATAATTTCATATTAAATTAACGGGGAGAATGTCTCCTTTCTATTGAAGTCTGGATTATTTTTATCCGACTTATAGTTATTTTTTAATTAATGATTATGTTCGTAAATGTCGAGACATTTCGAGCAGAAAACATGAAATTTTCGACATGCTAGGAACTTTTTGTTTCAAAAGATAAGTAGGTGGTGAAAGCGAGAAAGTTTCTCAGAAATAATCGAAATTATTTTTCCAATTGGCAAAAGTATTCGGAAGATCGTATTTTGGCCTACAAGGAATTTTGAAGGTAGAAGAGCGGTTGCATGGAATGCATTGTGTACCAAATTGTATGCTGAAGGCTGGTAATTTACAAGCGATGGAGGAACGAGGGCGGAGCGGGTTGGAGGCGCATTATGAAAGAAAAACCGAGTTAAAACATAGACCTCACTGCTTTCAGTCAAAAATAAAAAAATTCCTGCACTCTCAGATCAGAAAAAATCACTCATCTTCAAATGCTTATAACTGAAGAATAGGAGTGCATTCCGCCAAAGTGATGACATATTATTGTTCCTCTCGTCAAGTACTATCATTTCTGAGTTTGAGCGATTTTAACTTTTGACAATTTTTCAAAAATCCATGTATTTAATGAAAAATGCAAGTCATTCAGATTTGATTAATATTCGGGCTATGGATAGAGGTTGACCTAAGAAGTGTTGTGCTATAATATGAGACGTTTCGCTACAGTACAGAGTGAGTTATTCGTATGCAATCTTTTCTCCACTCTCGTGTCTTGAAGTATATGTTATTGCTATTTGTCTAATATTGCATCTGTAAAGATGTTACTTATCTGCTATGATTCTGCATCTAAGGGTAGGAGCGGGAGATGCGGCTGGGAAGTCCATGAGTATTATTTTTAGAGCATCCTGTCCATTTTGAAACGTTCACGACGGCTAATTACTAAATATGCAAGTATAGAACCTATTGAAGTTGGGAAGTCCATAATAATAGAATATCAGTCTCACCAAAGCTCGATTTAGAAAATTAATTTCCAACTCTACTCTTAACAGGAAGCTAACATTAATATTATTATATTATGAATGTACTCCTACTTGAATATTTTTTATTTATTGCTCTATATTTTCTCTATTGCTGCAGGTAGCAGTTTTTCGTATAGAAGGAAATGCCACGATTAAACACAATTTAGTAAATCGATTTTGTAGGAAAATTGATTTACACGATAGATATAGTAGGTTTGCTGTGCTTTTAGAATTAATTTTGTTTTTTTTGGTCATTCAAAATGATTTCTTCAATATGTGATTGTTTCCTATTACTTATTTTTATTTTATTTATTTATTCGTGGACAGAATCACAAATCATATAAATATGATTAGAAAGGAACAACAGGCTTGGCCCAAATCTATTCCATTCCCAAATTTTGATAAATTAATAAAATGTCCAAAAAATAAGTTATGTTTCTACTGTAAAACGTTCAAGTTCAATTTTCGTCCAAAAATATATATAAGATAAACATTATTATAGTGATAATAATGTCAAATTTGTCTTCAATGTTTGGTTTTGAAGCATCTAAATTAAAAAAATCTACTTTGTGGAGATAATTAAGAACAGAAAGTTTTGTGAAATGAACAACTACAAGACTTTTAACCTTTTCCGGACTATGTGTAACCTCATCTAAATGTGGGAGAGGAATAGCACAAGGTTACCTTATTTTTTCTCTCCTTATAAAAAAGTAAATTCGTATGGCTTTTGTTGGTGGGGAGTCCCTTGCGGGAAGGTCCCACCGCCTGAATATATAATTTAAGCCGTCAATGGGCCTTACGACTGTCATACTTCAGCCGGGACTGACAGTTTAACGTGCCCATCCGATAACACGGGAGTGATCTGGTTAAAAAACGTTTGGCTATGAGAGGGTTTGAAGCCGGGATCCCTATGCTGCTAAGCAAGCACTCTATCCACTACATAATTTTTATTTTTAATAATTATTAAATTCTATATTATTAATTATATAATAAATAATAATTCTCTCCCTATAATTTTTTATGATGAACTTGTTGTGTGAATCAAATAATAATAATAAAGAATAAAATAGGAAACGCCACGGTTGAATTCTTGTTCGTAGGATACACCACGATTGAATTTATGTTCGTAGGAAACGCCACGCTTAATGTGTTAGTAGAAAACGCCACCGTAGGAAGTGGCACTTAGCCGTTTAAGGATAAGGGTTGTTGTTGAGAGTGGGGAGCGGGTTTTGTGGTGCGTTGGGGGGAGGGGGGGAGACGCCGACGCCGGTTTGTTGTGTGATGAGAGGCAGAAGAGAGACGCCAGAGCGTCGCGCGTTTTCCAGCATTCCGCTTCTGGCAGTTCCCGTGCACGTATCATCAACTCAAGCGCCTTTCCGCCGACCGCTCTTTGACATCAGCCTCTTTCACGTCGCCGACGTCTTTTTTCCGCCACAAAATAGCACTCTACAAACACTTTGTACTTTCATCGTATATTACAGCTCTGTCAACCGAAGCAGATGTCCAGTCTTGGTGAAGCGGAGCACTTGTCTCCTCTTTACTAAGCGCGAGCGCATTTTTTTGGGTGAGTATTCTGTCGAGAAAATTACAAGTCTGACATATTCAACCTGCCTTAACTGAGTATTTTCCATGATAAATGTGAACTTCACATAAATGTTTCCATTGTTTTTAGAAGAGTTTTATCTGAAAGTTCGTAGTCGTCTGATTTTGTTTCCTTTAACAATTTTAAAACATTATATAATTATATATGCCTATGCTTTTTTCAGGCCCAGTTCAGTAAAATACACAAATAACAACAAATAGACAAACTAACGAATAAAAGTACATATAGGGTTTATAATGTTGAACATAAATATGTCTCGTCGGGTTTTAAACCATTAAGCTGCGTTTACACCAAAGTTATTAACAAAATGTTATTAACTTAATCCTTGTAGATTCTATGAGATTGAACTGAACTTGACTAACACATATGTTCATCACGTGTATGATAAGTTTTGTTCTATCCAATAGAATCTATAAAGTTCAAGCTATTAACAAAATGTTTATTTCTTTCTCCTTATGGATTCTATTAGATTGAACAAAACTTATCATACACATGATGAACATATGTGTTTGTCTCAAGTTCCGTTCAATAGAATCTATAAGGACAGAAAAATAAACATTTTGTTATTAACTTTGGTGTAAACTGTAAACGCAGCTTAATGGTTTAATACAATCTTGATGGTTAACAACGATAGTTTATTTATTTATTTATCTATTTACACATTGATAGATACAATATCATTTTTATTGTATCATAATAACATAATACATATGTTATTTATAAGGGATGTAGACATAGTTTGCAGTGAATCTCGGAGATGAAATTCTCTTCACAATCATAACAGTTTTATTTAACAGTTAAATTTTATTTTTTTATAGATCTATCTTGTTGATTAGATTTTTCTATTCACAACAATTGAATTGATTTCAAAGCTATTGGTTGATTTAAATAATTCACTGAATGTGATTGAGACACTATATATTGGGACACTAATACATAGAAATAATACAAAAATCACCAGGTAGGAGAATGTCGAAGATGATGTTCTTGTAATAAACTACAAATGTAGGCTACAAAATCAAATACCTATGTTGATTGTACGGTACGTAAGGTATCCTTTACCAAAAGTTTTTAGATAGAGGGAATGTGACATATTTTACTCCCGAGTTATAGGTTGGGAACAATAAACTGTAAGTATCGGCTGTTATATAAAAGTCGTGAGTTACACTGACATCTTTTACTAGCCTAATATTCAGTCGGGCTGTACTCTCCACCAATAAAATCTATACGAATATTATCATTATTACATCCATTTCTAGTGATTTCTTCATTTTTTTGAGAACGATCTGGGCAGCGAAGTTTCAATTTGGTACAAAGGCAATGTTGGGACTTTAAAACTTAGCCCTTCAAGTTCTCCTGTGTTTGTAACTCGGCAAGAGGTGTAGATCTCGAATACTAAGGTACTAAGTATCTTATTACAATACTAAGGTAATGTCTTACTTTAGTTTCTAAATTTGAACTTTCATGTACTCACACTTGGGAGATGTTTGATGGAATAGATAGCTTTGAACCATACTTGTGGAAGATGCTATGCAGTATTTCTTTGCATGTTCATGTGTTCCTTCAATTATCGAGAAGGAATTGCTCAAGGATGTGTGAGTTTGGTTCAAAGGCTCAACTGAGTGTGTGAAGGAGTATTTCTGTTCTCTGAATAACTTCGAAAATGAACAAGGTTCAAAGAGTAATTTTTATTTTGGAATAATAAGACGTTGATGTCAATACCACAATATATTTGTTTAAAATCAATTTAACCAGGTTTCATGGCAAAGCCTGCCACATTTTCAACTGAACTGATGTTGATTGTTATTGCTGAAGGAATAGTACCTTCTGTAATTTGAATTGATTTTGAACAAATTTGGTGGTATTGACAACATCAAAGTCTTATTCTTTCAAATTCGTTTTTTCTTCAGGGTTGCTCTTAAATATAATAAAAATTATAAATTCAAATTCAAAAACTTTATTGTTTCTTCCAAAACCAATACATTCAAAAATTTCTCTTGAACAGCAAAAATACAAGAAACCAATCACCTGCAAGGAAAATCCTGTGCGCAGGTGAGAGTTGCCAACATTACATTAACAAAAAATAATAAATTCAATATCATAATATTATATGAAAGAGATGAAGAAGTGAGAAGAAGGAGAAAGGGAAAGAGAAAGAAAAAGAAAGAGATGTAAGAGTGCCAGCAAAACATACCTTGATAGAGAAAGATAATATGATTTAATCAAAAATTTTATCCTCTATTCTAGTGGTTATTATCCATTCAATAGATCTTCTTTTGAACAATTTATCGGATCTACCATTGATATGTTCAATGAGGTAATCTGGAATGTTGTAAATCAATTTATTTGCTATGTAAAAGTATTGTCTTCTGCAAACATTGAGATCCATTCTTATGTTTTCAAATCTCTTTCTGGAAGGACGCAAATTGAGATTTGTATTAATAGTAGTATCCTTTTTAAAATTGATCAATCACGACATGTTTCGGCTATATAATGCCATTATCAGGATAATTTTAAAAGGGTATTTAGATTTCTAATGTTAACTTATTCTTTCAATTATGGAAAAATATCACAACATTTCCTTCCATATAATCAAATTAATAATTTACATTTGTTATGTTTTCCAACTTTTTTGGAACCACATGGATAAAAAATTTGGCACACAAACTCAGTTTAATGTCCATAGGTCATTTTCAAGTTGAAATGTATTAAAATGTTTTTCTACATTTTAACTCGAAATTGACCTATGGTCGAAACTAGTCGTTAAAATATGTTAAGTTTTTAATAATAAAGGGTACTACAAGGTTTTTATATTGTTTTTATTAATTTGAATGATATAATTATGTTTTGAAATGCACATGACCACAGAGGAAAGAAGCACTATGCTTATTGGTATGCTTATTCCGTGACATGACTATTGTAAGGCTAGTTACACACACACATCGATTTTTGGTCGTACGATATTTTGCCGTCACTATGAATTCTATCAGATTAAACGGAACTTGGCAAACATCATATGTTTGAAATCATCTGTTCAATCTAATAGAATTTATAAGGACGGTAAAATATCGTACGACCAAAAATCGATGTGTATGTAACTAGCTTAATGCTTGCTGTTGTTCAGCCTGTGACATAATTATAATGAATTAATTGAGCTATGAAGGACCATATCATTTTTCGTCTCCAACAACTTCTTCAGCTTGAAATTCACATGAGTTCAAAGAATTCCAAACGGTTTTAGAATAAGGCTAGGGCCACACGAGTGCACATATTGCGTCCGTTGCAACTTACTTTTTGCGGCCGTCGCCAATGACACCACACGAGCGTTGAGTGTGGTGCGTCAACGTCAGTTGGCTTTACGAAATTGAACCAGACGAAGCAATTACTTTTGCATGTCTCGACGTGCGTTGTAGCATTTCTGCGCAGTTCAAAAATCACCGTCCGTTACGACTTACGTTAATTGGTACGCACGTACCTCGTGTTGTCACCAATTCACTTCTATGTAGCCTATTTCTAAAACGGACGTCAAAAAGTAAGATGCAACGGACGCACTTTGTGCGCTCGTGTGGCCCTAGCCTAATACATCCACAACGTAATGGTACATCTATAATATGTCACGAAAAAATAACTTTCATATCAAGCCTGAATCAGTATCTACCATCACCAACTATAAGTACATCCAAGCACATCATAGTCTTGGAACGTCATAAACTATCCTAACATCAAATCTTAAACAATATAATGATAAGCATGAGTTCAACGTTTATCCATGTCACTCTGAATTATACCAAAGTCCCCATGATGTTTGTATAGACCTTTCTGCCTCCAACTAGGACCACTCTTTTGAAACTCCAACAACTTCTTACGTCACTGAACGCGCAGCTCTAATCCAATTTCCGAACGTCCGATCGAGTATTGCAGCTGACAACTTTAATGAGAACTTCTAAATAAGAAGCAAACTTCGGATAAGTTTCGCTAAAACGTCACAGAAAATACGCGCGAAAATAGATCTTACACTTCACAAACAAGCATGCTACTTGAAGTTCCTTCGACTTTCTGGGAGTTTGAAGTCAATGTATTCAGATGTTGAAGAGCGAGATTTAATCAGTAGAAAATGAATGATAATTGCTGTATTATAATTATTATATAGTACCATATTTATTGACCGAGCGAAGTGAGGTCCAAGATTCAAGTCGATGGTTTGGCATTTCTCTTAATGTTTAAATGTTTGAATGTTTGAATGTTTGAATGTTTGAATGTTTGAATGTTTGAATGTTTGAATGTTTGAATGTTTGAATGTTTGAATGTTTGAATGTTTAAATGATTAAATGTTTATATGTTGCGCATTTACGGCGAAACGCGGTAATAGATTTTCATGAAATTTGACAGGTATGTTTCTTTTTACTTTCCTTGCCCTACTACCATAGGTAAGGAAAGTATTGCTTTCCAAAAAAAATTAAGGTACCCCAATTTCAAGTTTTCTATACGTTTCAAGGTCCCCTGAGTCCAAAAACATGATTTTTGGGTGTTGGTCTGTGCGTGTGTGTGTGTGTGTGTGTATGTGTGTGTGTGTGTATGTGTGTTTGTGTGTATGTGTGTATGTGTGTATGTCTGTGAACACGATAACTCCATTCCTAATTAACCGATTGACTTGAAATTTTAAACTTAAGGTCCTTATACAATGAGGACCAGACAATAAAAATTCAATAAAATTCAATTCAAGATGGCGGAAAAAATGGCGGATAATTACTAAAAACCATGTTTTTCACGATTTTCTCAAAAACGGCTCTAACGATTTTCTTTAAATTTATACCATGGATAGCTATTTATAAGCCCTATCAACTGACATGAGTCTCATTTCTGGGAAAATTGCAGGAGCTGCGTAATATTATCGAGAAAAATGGCGGATAATTACTAAAAAACCTTGTTTTTCACGTTTTTCTCGAAAACGGCTCTAACGATTTTCTTCAAATTTATACCATGGATAGCTATCTATAAGCCCTATCAACTGACATGAGTCTCATTTCTAGGAAAATTGCAGGAGCTGCGTAATATTCTCGAGAAAAATGGCGGATAATTACTGAAAAACCATGTTTTTCACGATTTTCTCAAAAATTACTTCACTGATTTATTTCAAATTCATACTCTGTATAGTTATTTGTCAGCTCCATCAACTGGCATGAGTCTCCTTTTTGGGAAACTAATGGGGGGTTCACTCCATCCTTGAGAAATTGACTTTGTAACCTCCTTCTCGTGCATGAGGTAGGTAGGTAGAGCAGTCTATAAAAATAACACATAGTCGAGACATTTCATTTGTAGAACAGCTGTTTTGACGATTTTTAAAAAATCATCGGATTTCACAATTTACACAAAGGAAAAAGTACTCTGAAAACAATTTATTATATACACACATATACAGTAGTCTGATCGTAGTTCAAATAATTATGTTGCCGCCAATCTTCATTATGTTATTTCTCTAAATTATTGTCGTTTAAGAATGAGGCTCCCAGTTCAATGAGCAAGGAAAGTTGTGTGAGTGTACCACACCAGATTTTTTAATTGCGCGTCGACGTATATACAAGGATTTTGGAAATTTTGCATTTGAATGAAAATATAAAAGGAAAAAGGAACTTCCTTCAAACGCAAATATCAGAGTAAAAAATCAGACTATAGAATTATTCATCATAAATCAGCTGACAAGTGATTACACAGATGTGTTGAGAAGCCAGTCTATTGCTGTATTTCCATAAGGTCTATAGTTCCAATCCAGGTACTTGTGGATGAGAATACTGCGTGAGGTCTACTGTTCACAGAACTTCTAGTTATATAGTGTAGTTCGCCTCCATGCTGCACATTGGTTAACGCTAAAAAAAGTAAATGGACGAAATGTAAAAGTAAAAGTAAAAGTAAACGCTAAATGGAGTAGCAAATAATGGCGGTCAGACAAACTTATGGTTCTCCTGACCAAAAACTACACAACATCTCAAAGAATGTGGAAATATACAGTGTATATCTAGGCATTTGAGACTCATGAGCTATACATTTGTTGTGTATCTGTCATACGCTAAATAAATAATAAATAGTACCATTTTATGTCTTCGATGTTCATAGTGTCATCAAAGGAAATACAAGGCTAACAGTGATTCTATAATACTGTATAATGAACTATCAAGTAGCCCAATAGAAATAAATGAATTATAATAAAATTGATCAATGGAAGTTCTTATTCTATCCACGAATCAACAATTATTATTCATTTATACAATAAGAACATTATCAAAATGTTCAAAATGATTTTGAGAACTAATATCATAAAATTCTGCCCTTTTTGTAATTTTATAGAAATATTCAGAACAATGAAGAAATTCTGAAAATTCTGAGAGCTATAAATGATAGAACTTTGATTCGAAGTGTTCTAAGGTAATCGGTCTAACGTACAAAATAGGTACCTTACGCTACTGTGAGTAATAGCACAAGGTATCCAATCTTTTCTCTTATGATCATCTATCTAATGATGAACTTTTTTGCAAAAATAAAAATCTGGTGTGGTGCACTCACACAACTTTCCTTGCCGTTATGAAAATTGATCACCTGACGCTAGTGTTCCCGCGCATCTCAAGTCTACTATTCAAAGATTTGAGCCAGCTGGTGACAGGGCAATAACGCTGGAGACACACATGAGGTCTGCTATCTCTTCATAGTGAATGACTTAATAGAATCAACAATAATTTGCAATTGAATAATCATATTTTCTCGAATTTAAAGCTTATTTTCAATTTTAGGTGAAAATGTTACTGAACATTAATTGTAGAGATTTTCATGCTCAATCTACTCCACTTGATTTTTTTTGTTTCAATTGTATCTGAAGCCTGATAATTGGGAATCTATCTGCATTGATGGGGTGGAGCTCCTGAAATTTTTACATATATGGGACTTGTGGCAGTTGATAGAGCTTATCGATGACTATTTTAGGTATGAATTTGATAAAAATCGTTGGAGCCGTTTCCGAGAAAATCACGAAAAACCCTGTTTTTGTCAACATTTTCGCCATTTTAGCCGCCATATTGAATTGCATTTGATCGAAATTGTTCGTGTCGGATCCTTATAGTGAAAGGACCTTAAGTTCCAAATTTCAAGTCATTCCGTTAATTGGGAGATGAGATATCGTGTACACAGACGCACATACACACACACACACACACACACACACCACACATACAGACCAATACCCAAAAACCACTTTTTTGGACTCAGGGGACCTTGAAACGTATGGAAATTTAGAAATTGGGGTACCTTAATTTTTTTCGGAAAGCAATACTTTCCTAACCTATGGCAAGGAAAGTAAAAAAATAGAGAAAAAACTTGCTATATGGTATTCCTCACCACAATGTTCCTCTACTGAATAACATCAAGGATTTGGAAAAAAATATTTAAATCAGGGAATGGGAATTTTTAATGTGTATTTTGTACAAGTATATTCAAATAAAAACAATATAAAAACTTTAGTACGGTACCCTTTTATTAAAAATTTTAAAATATTTAACGACTTTGGTCAAGATGACCAATGGTAGAAACTAGTCGTTAAAATATTCTAAAGTTTTTTATAAGAGGGTTTTAACGTTTTTATATTGTTTTTATTTGAATCAAGAAGCTCATATAAGAGAAGTGATTTCAAGTAAATTCTAATATGTTACTCATAATACGATTATCAAAAATCCTTAATAATCGAAAAATAATATTGGGCAAAAATTTTTGAACTGAAATGATATCGATATGTGAGCTAGGTCAGCTTTTTCAAAAAGCTTTCATCCTTTCAGTGAGAGCATATTGATTGATGCTTTCCTCATTGCAAGGGATGAAACAAACAAAACTCGTTAACTACATTTCTGATGTAGCCAAGCCACAACTGCACGATTGCACCACTCTCTGCTCTGTTGGTAGGTGAACTCTACAGACGAGTCGAGAGTCGAGTATTTGAGTTGCACAAATGTTCACTACAGAGTTTCAAATGAAGCGTCTCATGCACCGTTAAAATGGTCCCTTGTATAGTAGTTTGATGGTTGGAGAACACTAGTTCAAGCTACGGCTAATTCGGATTGACTAGCCCGAGTGAAGAATGTTAGTTCACTTCTCATTCTCCGTAATAATGTTACAATTATTGGTCCCTTGTAATTTGCTGGAGTAGAGAATGTTAGTTGGAGGAATCTAGAATACTAGATCAAACTTACTAGATCAAACTACGGCTAAATGGATTGACCTGGAATAAAGGAACTATTTTAGAAATGCAATTGATAAGTTACGTACGTATTGAAGCTTGCTAGTACTAAATTCTGCAACTCTGATTGTTTGAAGAGCAGTTGAATTGGAGTGGTGCTTGTAGTAGAATTATAACAACCTCCAACTTGGAGGGATTTGATTGATTGATTGATTCGCTGCCTTTATTAAAAAACCGCAAGTGATTTGCGGAGTGGAGAGATGGAGGTAGATGGAGAACCAGTTCAGCCAATAAGAGTGATAGAGCCAATAGAGTCATAGAAAGAAGCGCGGTTGCCAAGTTGACGATCAGGCTCAGTCGATGCAGTGAGCCTGATTAATTTTAATTCGAATATATTTTGATGATAGAAATGAAAACAATTTTCATTGGTATATCTTTACAGAATATTGGAATTCAACCATTAGTCCAGGAAATGAATTTAAATGATCTATTGTATGCTCTACTCAATAGTAATTGGCTCAATGATGCTTAACAATATAAATAATTATATTCATACTTTATATTCATAAATAAGTTTGATTTTTCAAAACTGCAGTTTAATATTTCAATATCGGGGCACCGAGCTTCGCTTGTTATTTTTATTTATTGATAAACAGAACACAATTCTCTAGATTGATCGTGTTTATATTTCACAGCTGTCATCTTATGAATTTCGGGGATGCGATGTTTGATTTTTCACATACTCACTCACTCACTCACTTTTTTACTATCCACAGCTGTTTCAGCCAAGGATGAATTATCCTCTTAATGTCCTTCAGCGATTTTCCTAGGGATGAGACCTAGTGCAATCGAATTTTTATATCATAGAACTACTATGCTCCAAATTTCGTGGAAATCGTTAGAGCCGTTTTCAAGATCCGTTGAATATAAATAACCAGATATAAATAAATAACCAGATATAAAATACAGAAGTTGCTCGCTTAATATAATAGGATTAATACGTTCTGAATGCCTGTAGGCTATTGTGAATAATGCAATTACTTTCTACCCAGTACTTCAAAGTCAACGTAATTAATCTTGATTACTAATAGTTATCCAATTGGGCTTGATTTTCATAGTATGGAGAAAACAAACTAAAATTGTATTCAATAGAAATAATGCAATCATTGTTAATTGCAAATACGTTGCGAATCGAACTTACACGTTTTTTAGGAAATTTCTCTATGAGTTAATAAAAATTCATCAAGCATTTCACCATATCAGGAGCAGTCTGATATGCATTAGTCAATTTTATATTTGAATTACTTTCGTTAAGCAATGATTAATTATTACTGGATGTCATTAAAATCTGCGTTACTCTCTCCCTCATTGCACAAATTATGATCTCAAATGTAGACTTTTCAAGCACCGTACCAATTCTATTAATGCTAGCTATTCTTTAACAATAACTCTTTCTAACAAAACATTTCAAATGCAGAGTTTTCAAGCACCAATACTATTCTGCCAGTAACTCTTTATCAATTCCCGTTTACAAAACTGCTCCAAATCGCAAACGTCACGTATTTTTCCAGCTCTTATCCGTCACATGCCGTTCCAACCCATTAGCAATCAATTGTTTTTTGTCACAGTTGAGAACTGGATTGTTAAAAATATCGTTGAAGTTGATTTATACATGCAGTGATGGTTTGTGGAACTTAATCATACAGAAAATAATGAGGAGTGCTGCGGCATCTCCTGTCAGACTATATCATTCTGGAGTTTGTTGTTGACGTGTTATATGATACTGACATTGATGGATCGCGTTTCTGCACCCTGCAGATTAGTCCAAGACATTGAGATAACTCCATCTCTGCGATATTGTTGATTTTTCCTAGAGATGGCGCGGGTTTATTGATCCAGTAACACGATTCTTCTCGTCGCTGAAAAGCTCGATACCCGCTATCTATCTCAATTAAAATCAAGAGTTTTCAACCATCGACTGAAGCTGGATTCACATACAACAGTGCCAGTGAATTGTGAAGAATAATTCCCATGTGTTCAAATGGTATTATTCATAGTCTTCTCACTCGGCCGTAATTTCACCCGTATAAAGCTGGATTCACAGACAAAACTTCCAGAGAATCGACCAGATTCAGGAATAATTTGAGAGATGATGCACACCGTAGTACTATGTATGAGCGAGGGGTAAGGAGTTCAGGTATCCGGATGTACAACTTATTGCCATCTCTCATAAAAGAAAAGTCAGGTCAAGCTTTCAGATTTTTATTGAAAAAAGAGCTACTACTCATGTGCCTACTCAGTGGAGGAATACAAAGATTTTTACAAACCTCGAGATGGAGGTTTGAGAAGTTAGAGGTTAGATAACATGCTACTGTTTGATTAATGACAAATTGACATATCCTTATACCCCTTTTACAGGTGATCAGTGGATGAAATAATAATAATAATAATTGTTAAAAATAATTTGCATAGGCTCAAATGGTATTATACATACTCACTCGACCGTAATTTCACTCGTATAAAGCTGGATTCGCAGACAACAAAACCAACGAATAGTGAAGAATAATTTCCATAGGTTCAAATGGTATTATACATACTCGACCGTAATTTCACCCGTATGAAGCTGGATTCGCAGACAACAGTGAAGAATAATTTTCATAAGTTTTAATGGTATTGTTCATACTCCCTGGACCGGGTTGCGTGGAAACAGTACAATTAGAACTTATGGGAATCATATTTTCACTGCTCACTGTCACTGTTGTGTGCGAATGCAGCTTTATACTTATCTGCAACCTGAAGACGGAACTTTTTGGATCAGGAAGAAAAGTATTGTGACTCAACTTGATGTCAGCGAAACCTTATCTGTTGGGGGAAAAACAAGTTGACATTCACTCCATATGAATCCAACTATAACTTGAATTTATTCCTAATTATTTATGAGGAAAGTTTTAGCTGATGACGATAATACTTTCCAGAATATTTAAAAAAGAAAATAGTAGGTCTAGTTATTATAAGTTGGCGACTTATTAGAAGTTTTGAGTGCTACCTAAAGCCAATTTTACCTCAGAGTTGTCAACAAAAAGTTGTTCACAAACAACTTGTTTTCTTTAGAAAAGTTGTCAATTTTATGTGTAGAGAACAAGGTTGCTGTGATAATCAAGAAATTGGCAACAAATTGCCGAAATTTTTTGAAACCGTAGTTGACAAATCTGGTATAAACGTGACTTTAAGGTACGAACAGAATGGTCAGGTAGATATGTAGATCCAGCTCGCTATCTATCCTCTATATATCAATGACTCCGAATGTTTCCATCATTGCTGTGATTATCAAGAAATTGACAATTTTGTTGAAATTTGTTGAAACCGTAGTTGACAACTCTGGTATAAACGTGACTTTAAGGTACGAACAGAACGGTCAGGTAGATAGTTATGTAGATCCAGCTCGCTATCGACCTTCCATATCAATGACTCCGAATGTTTCCATCATTGCACAGCTGTTTAGTGGCAACGAGCTTCACCGCGACTTAGACTAGGCGCACACCAGTTAGTCAAGACAAGACATGAGCAGTCACAATACTTCACATAGTTGCTGTTTATGAAGTCATGTCTAATTGCAATGACTAATCAGTGTGAGTTGCATCATAAGCAACAATGTGAAGTATTGTGACTAAACGTGTCTTGTCTTGACTAACTGGTGTGGGCCTAGCCTAAAACGTTCCTTGGAACCTTCACTGATGCCTATGGAGAAAACGACAAAGTATCGATGAAAAACATCCAGGAGACTTGGACAATGAATAGAACAAAGGAATGAATGTGTATCACAGGCGCGAATATTAAAGACGAGACAACAATATTGATTGTTCAGTCGAGTTCAGAGTTCAGTCAGCTTGAAAATGAATGGAAAAACATGAGACACCGTGACGAGGTCGATAATTAACAAAGGACTATGAGAGACTAAGTAGAAAGTAGAGCAGTAGAAAGTTCAATTTTTATAAACAATAACCTTAGAATTATTATAGTTAACCGAACGAGAATAGTCCGATGGAAATTGGAACAGATGAGTCCCTGCTTACTACCCCACCAATAGCCGTTGCCAGTTCGTCAGGTGTATGATAAAAGTTGATTGAATCTTTTTGACCGAGCGAAGCGAGGTCCAAGATTCAAGTCGACGGTTTGGCATTTCTCTTAATGTTTAAATGTTTGAATGTTTAAATGTTTAAATGTTTAAATGTTTAAATGTTTAAATGTTTAAATGTTTAAATGTTTAATGTTTAAATGTTTAAATGTTTAAATTTTAAATGTTTAAATGTTTAAATGTTTAAATGTTTAAATGTTTAAATGTTTAAATGTTTAAATGTTTAAATGTTTAAATGTTTTAAATGTTTAAATGTTTAAATTTTAAATGTTTAAATTTTAAATGTTTAAATGTTTAAATGTTTAATGTTTAATGTTAAATGTTTAAATGTTAAATGTTTAATGTTTAATGTTTAAATGTTTAAATGTTTAATGTTTAAATGTTTACATGTTTAAATGTTTAAATGTTTAATGTTTAAATGTTTAAATGTTTAAATGTTTAAATGTTTAATGTTTAAATGTTTAAATGTTTAAATGTTTAAATGTTAAATGTTTAATGTTTAAATGTTTAAATTTTAAATGTTTAAATGTTTAAATGTTTAAATGTTTAAATGTTTAAATGTTTAAATGTTTAATGTTTAAATGTTTAAATGTTTAAATGTTTAAATGTTTAAATGTTTAAATGTTTAAATGTTTAAATGTTGTGGAGCGGTATTTGATGGCTTCACATATGTAGGGAGAATCTTGTACTGAGTCAATGGTGTAGCGGCTATAAAATTTGTAATTGCGTGCGTGGACGCCGAATGTACACCAGACTGATTGATTCACTACAAGATTCAATACAATTGTCGGAATCGCGGGAGGCCTAAACGCTCGCTCACCCTTGATTCTTCTAATGACAAATTGTATAGTGATGAAATTTTTATAAGCAGTGTAGCGATCGCTAAACACTGAAGACGGATACCTTAAAATTATTACCTGTGAAGAATGAGCATACAAAATCATACAGGTCGAGCAAAAATCCCGATGTAGATAATTTACGGGACTGCGTCTCTAATAAGTTCTGAAGGATTAAGATACGGTATTTGGACCAAATATCGTTCAGAATATACTTCGAGAACAGAGTCTTGTCGGGTTTTAAGCTCTATTGTAGGAATTTATATGATCTATGGCTGCATCTGCTGTACAATTGATGTGTTCGCTCCTAAGTCGAGGTAGGTAACAGATAAAAGCTGATATATGAGCAGGTAAGGACAAAGAATAAATATCTCGATCTGACCCCACTCGCTACATCCACTTAGACCTGTTCCAATATCCAGCTTAATTCAATTATTCCAATGATCGTATTCGATCGGTTCTTGATGATATAGAACGTATCAGACACAATAATTGACAGGCTTAAGAAATAATCGAACTCAGAAAGCGAATTAACAAAACTGAAATATATTACAATAAAATATGTAATCATACAGTGCAGGTTCAGAATTTGATTTACAGGTTGATAATAATTTAGCATTAACAGAATAGTTAAAAATTTTCTTGTGCTTGCATGATACCATGCGTGATTCAACAGAATTTTACAATTGATAAAATTGAACAGTTTTGAAAAAATAGTGAAAAAATGAATTATAAAATATTTTTAAAAATGCTCGGGGTCGTGGTTCAGGCAGCGGAGGATAGTTAATCAACTACAAATTCTTATAAATTAAATATGAATAAATTCTAGGCTCTTAAATGCTAAAGCGCTTGTCGGCGTGGCCAATAATTTAACGAAGAAAAATTTATGTTTCTGCACTGAAATATTTTCGAAGCGTAGATTGGGGCCCCTTTTAAAACTTATAACTCACGTGAATTTCCTTGGCGGTCGTGGTTTTCTTCTTTAGATCAAAAATCGTTTGATCGGCGGCAATCCAGGCTTCGGTTTCAGCACGTGGGGAATTTTAATTTAATATCTCCTTCACCGAATTAATTAAGGGATAATTTACTTTAAACTTCTAATTTATCGATTGATGAAAACAGAAATTTACAAATAACAAATAAATTGGCCTAAAATATCGGCTCACAAATAGAACATTTAAAATCGAACAAGAAATTTTCACAAATAGGTCTTGGTAACTATAAAAGAGATCTGCACGGTGAGGATTTCAAAAGGGAAGTGCTGTCTTTTCTCTAAGCTTCTTGGCTAGACCTTGCTTCTCAGAATCTCGATGTAATAATTTGCATAAAAATTTGCCATTGGTAGAACGCTTGTGACGTAAACATGACGTCAGTGGCAAGCAGTAGAATACAATTCCTTTAATTACAATAATAATTCAATTTATGTAATTCTTAAAACTGCTTAATCTTATAGACATAGTTCCTCTCATACAATGTACATGTGCTAGCGTAAATGATAAGGCAGGGTTGTTGTCTGATAATAGATTAACATGTGTTGCTTTCAAACGATCACCTTCTTGGTGCTATTTCTATGCACTATGATTGGCTTAGGCTTGCCAAAGAGATTTAATTACCATGTGGTTCAGTTGAATTAAATCATTAATAAATTAATATTCTTGTACAATTTTTATTAGGTTTGAGATTGTTATAATTAATTTCTGCCATTTTATCAATAATATAATTTCATGCTATGACCTATTTAGTTACAATAAGACCTGACATATAATATAATTTCTTAAATAATAAATAATTTCAACGATAACACATACATTTTATTTTTTTTTTATTTGAAATTCTTGATCCTTTATTGATAGTTTTAATTTTTAGAGATGGTATTATATCTTACGTGAAGCCAGCGTGACATTTGACAATACTTTGAATCAGTCAGCTGCGTTCGAACTGTTTTAAAAACATCTGATCGATAGTAAACAAAGTGTAACCTCAAAATCAGTGAGCGATTCATAAATAATTTGTGCTTTATTTGCAAAATAATTATAATTTTATTGAATAATTTTCCTAGAAAATATTCAGTACAGAACGGTACTCTTATCAAATATACAGTTATTGATAAGTAAGCTTTATCGCTCGGTCGCTAACTATTCCTTTAGCAAATTCTTTCATTTTAAAAGGTAATCACAATTTTTCTCTCTTTTCATGAGATCTATTTGAAAGATTCATCACACAAAAGCCCCCAGGATATTTTAAATAGGTAATTGGGAGACGAGTCGAAACAATGACTATTTGAAAAATCCGATATTGTGATGAATACACTATTTCATCTCCTTACTTCTACGAAAACTCAACACTTAACACTAAAAACAATATATCGTGCACTTTTGGCTACGAGAAAATAAATAATTGATTGTTCCTTCCATTGGATACAATCGAAATACAATAATTAATGAGGTCTCTTTGGATCCTTCATTAAAACAACTCCACAACTTCCATTCACGGGTGGCTTATGAGCAGACCCATAACTATAACAAATATACAAAATTTCACATATTACTTCTTAAGATTTGAACAGTATTTGCAACAAATATAGACTTTCATCATTTTTTCATGGTTATTACAGGTTTCGACTCTTTGGTTTGGCTTTTACATAAATTGGGTGAGAGTGTGATTTTACTTCGGTGACTTGACAATCGTCTACCGTTTGACTCGAGCAATTCCTTATTTGCGCTTAGTACGTTGTGTACAAACAGGGTTACACTTGAAATGGCTTTCTTGATTTTTATCAATGTTGGTTACAAATATTAAGTCTTTAAGATTATATTTATCAATTTGAATTACAATTCATGATCTTTTGATGCAACAGTAATAAATTTCACATTTGAAGGTAAGAATTTCATTTTCTTTGGAGTTTTTTTTTTATAGATACATTCATATAACACAGAACATGCGCATTTCGTGCAAATTAACATAAATATATATTTTTGGTTGCGTTTTTTACTTATAATTCCACATTAAATAATAGGTTACAATAATTAATAACGATATTGCTTTGATTCTATACATTGACTCTATGATTTCGCACACATTGGTTGGTGGGACGAAGAAAATTATCGAACAGGCTTTGGTTCTGAATAGATTTTTCTATCGATTCTGTATTTCGAGGTTAGATTTACACATTTTTTCAAATAAACTTTGTTTATTTTCTTTCCTCCTATTCACTACTAACTTCATGTTATTTCTAATTTATAATTATTTTCTGTGGATACTATAATTCTTGTTTCTATTTTTCAGTTGTGCAGATGATACCAGGCGATTGTTCTTGTGATGACTGTAGCATGAGGCAGATGTCTTGATCAGGTTGGTAAATTTTTAAAGTTGTTTTCAGTTTTATTTTCTTCTGTTATTAAAGTTGATAATAATTTCTTCATTTGAAGTGAATTAATAATATTTCGTTATTAGTTGAGATGCGGCGAAGTCTAGGTTATGTTGATTAGGCTGCAGTAGAAAGATGCTAGTCTGCAAAGATATGACTCGGTGGGTAGGCTGTGACTATGAAAAGTTTGATGATTGATATAATCCACGAACGTAGTTTCAGTTAATTATAGTATTATTCTTTCCTCAAGCCCCCATCTAAATTTGATTCGGTGTCATTCAAGGTCCAATTCTAATTTGCAACTATCCGTTTTATTAAAACTTGGCTTAAAACGAATGTGCCGATGGTGTAGATCATTTCCTTCAAATTCATTTCCTCTTGGTCGGCCGGTAACATGCAGTTTGATCTTTTTAAACCTGACATGCCGGTGGTGTCTGTGGGTTTTTTCAAATAATCTTTTTCTTTTCTGCATGGTGGTGTTCAGTCTATTTGATTTTAACCGGACATGACTGCGGTGATTGTAGGCCCTTCTTGATACCGTCTTCCTTTTTTCTTGCATGCTGGTAGGAAGCTTGATGTAGGATTTCAGCCTTATATGACGGCGGTGTAGATAAATTTTTCTTGAGACCATTTTTCTTTTCCGTGGAGCTGCTATTTTACTTGTGTGTTGTTTTGATTTAGAGGTTTTTATTTTCAGTTGTGATTTCAATTTGTTGTGGGTTTCTGTTTCATTTCTATTGTTTATTGGACTATCTTCATGAATGCTGGGTTTATATGTTGCAGGCGCTGTCCTCGGTGGATGGACGGTGATGTGGGCGGTCGGCGGTCCGGGCTGCTCTTCTACGCGGCGGGCAACGTCCTTGGACTCCTGGTGTCCGGCGCGCGGTGGTACGGGCTGTCCCTCTACCTGATGGATGTCGTCCTCGGCTTGGCGGGCGATGTCGTCCGGTTCCTCTTGGCGTTCTGCGGGGTGCGGCGCGACTCCAGTCTTGACATTCTCGGTGGGTTGGTTTTCCATACATGTGTTATGTTCGCTTGCTTGTTTGACTTTAACCACCTTTATTGTATCCTTCTCCACATGTATATGTTTCTTAATGCTGACTTCGACGCTGATTTTTCCCATATGCAACAGTAATAAATTTCACATTTGAAGGTAAGAATTTCATTTTCTTTTTAGCTTTTTTAGCAATACATTTATATGACATAGAACATGCGCATTTCGTGCAAATTAACATAAATATATATTTTTGGTTGCGTTTTTTACTTATAATTCCACATTAAATAATAGGTTACAATAATTAAATAACGATATTGCTTTGATTCTATACATTGACTCTATGATTTCGCACACATTGGTTGGTGGGACGAAGAAAATTATCGAACAGGCTTTGGTTCTGAATAGATTTTTCTATTGATTCTGTATTTCGAGGTTAGATTTACACATTTTTTCAAATAAACTTTGTTTATTTTCTTTCCTCCTATTCACTACTAATTTCATGTTATTTCTAATTTATAATTATTTTCCGTGGATACTATAATTCTTGTTTCTATTTTTCAGTTGTGCAGATGATACCAGGCGATTGTTTCGGTGATGACTGTAGCATGAGGCAGATGTCTTGATCAGGTTGGTAAATTTTTAGAGTTGTTTTGTAGTTTTATTTTCTTCTGTTATTAAAGTTGATAATAATTTCTTCATTTGAAGTGAATTAATAATATTTCATTATTAGCTGAGATGCGGCGAAGTTTAGGTTATGTTGATTAGGCTGCAGTAGAAAGATGCTAGTCTGCAAAGATATGATTCGGTGGGTAGGCTGTGACTATGAAAAGTTTGATGATTGATATAATCCACGAACGTAGTTTCAGTTAATTATAGTATTATTCTTTCCTCAAGCCCCCATCTAAATTTGATTCGGTGTCATTCAAGGTCCAATTCCAATTTGCAACTATCCGTTTTATTAAAACTTGGCTTAAAACGAATGTGCCGACGAAGTAGGTAGATCTCTTCAGCCAATGTTGTCCTTCTTTGTTGACCGGTGACATGTAGTTTGATCTTTTTAAACCTGACATGCCGGTGGTGTCTGTGGGTTTTTTCAAATAATCTTTTTCTTTTCTGCATGGTGGTGTTCAGTCTATTTGATTTTAACCGGACATGACTGCGGTGGTTGTAGGTTCTTCTGGATATCGTCTTCCTTTTTTCTTGCATGCTGGTAGGAAGCTTGATGTAGGATTTCAGCCTTATATGACGGCGGTGTAGATAAATTTTTCTTGAGACCATTTTTCTTTTCCGTGGAGCTGCTATTTTACTTGTGTGTTGTTTTGATTTAGAGGTTTTTATTTTCAGTTGTGATTTCAATTTGTTGTGGGTTTCTGTTTCATTTCTATTGTTTAGGTGACTATCTTCATGAATGCTGGGTTTATATGTTGCAGGCGCTGTCCTCGGTGGATGGACGGTGATGTGGGCGGTCGGCGGTCCGGGCTGCTCTTCTACGCGGCGGGCAACGTCCTTGGACTCCTGGTGTCCAGCGCGCGGTGGTACGGGCTGTCCCTCTACCTGATGGATGTCATCCTCAGCTTGGCGGGCGATGTCGACTGGTTCCTCTCGGCGTTCGGCGGGGTGCGGCGCGACTCCAGTCTTGACATTCTCGGTGGGTTGGTTTTCCATACATGTGTTATGTTCGCTTGCTTGTTTGACTTTAACCACCTTTATTGTATCCTTCTCCACATGTATATGTTTCTTAATGCTGACTTCGACGCTGATTTTTCCCATATGCATATCTTCAGATATCCTATCCAATCGGTTATTTGTTTCTAAAATTGATTTATCCAGACACTCAGCTAATTTTTTGATGGTTTTATCTGTGTCACGGAATGCTCCATCCATCCGCTGACTCAATTTCTCCAAACCCTGTTCATTTACCTTCTTTGCTTCTTGAACTTCCTTTTTTAATTCTTCCTTTGTTTGGTCGCTTTTTTCATTTAGATTGTTTATAGCTTCATTTGTTTTCTTCGATGCTTCTTCTATTTGTTTGTTGTCTTCTTTTAATTCTTCCTTTGTTCGTTTGTTGTCTTCTTTTAATGCTTCATTTGTTTTCTCATTCATCTTGGTTATTGCTTTCAGGAGGGTGTCCATATCCATGGCGGGATCGGGTGTACATCTAACGGTCATCCGCTGGTTCTTCATCCGAGCAACGGTACGAGAAATGGGAGTTCCTGTCTCTGGGGCGTCGTCGTCCGTATGCTCTCCCGATGTTTCGTCCTCCGGCTCTTGGGCTGCCGACGGATCTTCCACTAGGATGCAGCTCTCCTCCACCTGTGTCGAAGATAAATCATCCAGTACATTGGGATGGAAATCGGCGGATGCGGTGGCAGATGCGGATGGCGGCGAACAATCGGGTGAGATGTCCTCGTTGTCCGACAGACTTGGATTGACCTGGTCGTTTCCTGCCATGGTTTGTGAGAGAATAACGCGACGAACGTGTGCGGTGAATAAAAAACGTGAAAGTGTTGTGATATACAAAATAATTAATAAGAAATCCAATAGAAATTGCTATAGCTTCGTAGTGAGTGAAATACAGAAAAAGTGGTTTAGCAATGTGTTCAGTGATAAAATGAGTCAAGTTAGCAATATCGTTAACATAAAAATGACAAGAACATACAGGATACACAGTGAACACTTATGCGGTAATACAGGTACGCCTCTTATAATTTATTATTACTATTATTATAAATATTTTACTTTTATAATTTCTTGCCGCAATTCTATATATAGGCTAGTGTTCTTTGCAAAATTTTATATAAAAGCAGCAGTGTTCTGTTTGAATTATTCCGCAATATATCCGTGATTTAATTTTACTTCCCTCTTTATGTTTTAAAAATTTAAAAATATAAATAACTTCAATCCTCTTTTCTGTAAATTTTTATAAATTGTTTCAATATAGACCTAATATTCTTCAAATAATATGACCTTTCTTATGATATCTCTTATACCTATGACTTATAGTATGACCAATTTTCGAATAACACGATAATAAAATTCTGAGTTCGATTTTTTCTCTAAAAATTCATCAATCGATAAATTTCTTTTCCGTTCAAAAATTGGGTATGGTACTTCTTGTTATTTTATATAACAGTGAACAGTCAATATTAAATTCGAAAAAATTCACAACCATGAATTTTTCAAAAAATTTTCCCGTTGTCAGCGCTATAGTATACTGAGCAACTAAATAATCCTCGTAGTCGATTATCCACCTCTTCAATGCCTATCACTGTTGGGCGCCAAATCATGTGGAGCGGTATTTGATGGCTTCACACATGTAGAGTGAATCTTGTACTGAGTCAATGGTGTAGCGGCTATAAATTTTGTAATTGCGTGCGTGGACGCTGAGTGAACACCAGACTGATTGATTCACTACAAGATTCAATACAATTGTCGGAATCGCGGGAGGCCTAAACGCTCGCTCACCCTTGATTCTTCTAATGACAAATTGTATAGTGATGAAATTTTTATAAGCAGTGTAGCGATCGCTAAACACTGAAGACGGATACCTTAAAATTATTACCTGTGAAGAATGAGCATACAAAATCATACAGGTCGAGCAAAAATCCCGATGTAGATAATTTACGGGACTGCGTCTCTAATAAGTTCTGAAGGATTAAAATACGGTATTTGGACCAAATATCGTTCAGAATATACTTCGAGAACAGAGTCTTGTCGGGTTTTAAGCTCTATTGTAGGAATTTATATGATCTATGGCTGCATCTGCTGTACAATTGATGTGTTCGCTCCTAAGTCGAGGTAGGTAACAGATAAAAGCTGATATATGAGCAGGTAAGGACAAAGAATAAATATCTCGATCTGACCCCACTCGCTACATCCACTTAGACCTGTTCCAATATCCAGCTTAATTCAATTATTCCAATGATCGTATTCGATCGGTTCTTGATGATATAGAACGTATCAGACACAATAATTGACAGGCTTAAGAAATAATCGAACTCAGAAAGCGAATTAACAAAACTGAAATATATTACAATAAAATATGTAATCATACAGTGCAGGTTCAGAATTTGATTTACAGGTTGATAATAATTTAGCATTAACAGAATAGTTAAAAATTTTCTTGTGCTTGCATGATACCATGCGTGATTCGACAGAATTTTACAATTGATAAAATTGAACAGTTTTGAAAAAATAGTGAAAAAATGAATTATAAAATATTTTTAAAAATGCTCGGGGTCGTGGTTCAGGCAGCGGAGGATAGTTAATCAACTACAAATTCTTATAAATTAAATATGAATAAATTCTAGGCTCTTAATGCTAAAGCGCTTGTCGGCGTGGCCAATAATTTAACGAAGAAAAATTTATGTTTCTGCACTGAAATATTTTCGAAGCGTAGATTGGGGCCCCTTTTAAAACTTATAACTCACGTGAATTCCTTGGCGGTCGTGGTTTTCTTCTTTAGATCAAAAATCGTTTGATCGGCAGCAATCCAGGCTTCGGTTTCAGCACGTGGGGAATTTTAATTTAAATATCTCCTTCACCGAATTAATTAAGGGATAATTTACTTTAAACTTCTAATTTATCGATTGATGAAAACAGAAATTTACAAATAACAAATAAATTGGCCTAAAATATCGGCTCACAAATAGAACATTTAAAATCGAACAAGAAATTTTCACAAATAGGTCTTGGTAACTATAAAAAGAGATCTGCACGGTGAGGATTTCAAAAGGGAAGTGCTGTCTTTTCTCTAAGCTTTTAGGCTAGACCTTGCTTCTCAGAATCTCGATGTAATAATTTGCATAAAAATTTGCCATTGGTAGAACGCTTGTGACGTAAACATGACGTCAGTGGCAAGCAGTAGAATACAATTCCTTTAATTACAATAATAATTTAATTTATGTAATTCTTAAAACTGCTTAATCTTCTAGACATAGTTCCTCTCATACAATGTACATGTGCTAGCGTAAATGATAAGGCAGGGTTGGTGTCTGATAATAGATTAACATGTGTTGCTTTCAAACGATCACCTTCTTGGTGCTATTTCTATGCACTATGATTGGCTTAGGCTGGCCAAAGAGATTTAATTACCATGTGGTTCAGTTGAATTAAATCATTAATAAATTAATATTCTTATACAATTTTTATTAGGTTTGAGATTGTTATAATTAATTTCTGCCGTTTTATCAATAATATAATTTCATGCTATGACCTATTTAGTTACAATAAGACCTGACATATAATATAATTTCTTAAATAATAAATAATTTCAACGATAATACATACATTTTATTTTTTATTTTGAAATTCTTGATCCTTTATTGATAGTTTTATAATTTTTAGAGATGGTATTATATCTTACGTGAAGCCAGCGTGACATTTGACAATACTTTGAATCAGTCAGCTGCGTTCGAACTGTTTTAAAAACATCTGATCGATAGTAAACAAAGTGTAACCTCAAAATCAGTGAGCGATTCATAAATAATTTGTGCTTTATTTGCAAAATAATTATAATTTTATTGAATAATTTTCCTAGAAAATATTCAGTACAGAACGGTACTCTTATCAAATATACAGTTATTGATAAGTAAGCTTTATCGCTCGGTCGCTAACTATTCCTTTAGCAAATTCTTTCATTTTAAAAGGTAATCACAATTTTTCTCTCTTTTCATGAGATCTATTTGAAAGATTCATCACACAAAAGCCCCCAGGATATTTTAAATAGGTAATTGGGAGACGAGTCGAAACAATGACTATTTGAAAAATCCGATATTGTGATGAATACACTATTTCATCTCCTTACTTCTACGAAAACTCAACACTTAACACTAAAAACAATATATCGTGCACTTTTGGCTACGAGAAAATAAATAATTGATTGTTCCTTTCATTGGATACAATCGAAATACAATAATTAATGAGGTCTCTTTGGATCCTTCATTAAAACAACTCCACAACTTCCATTCACGGGTGGCTTATGAGCAGACCCATAACTATAACAAATATACAAAATTTCACATATTACTTCTTAAGATTTGAACAGTATTTGCAACAAATATAGATTTTCATCATTTTTTCATAGTTATTACAGGTTTCGACTCTTTATTCTGGCTTTTACATAAATTGGGTGAGAGTGTGATTTTACTTCGGTGACTTGACAATCGTCTACCGTTTGACTCGAGCAATTTCCTTATTTGCGCTTAGTACGTTGCGTACAAACAGGGTTACACTTGAAATGGCTTTCTTGATTTTTATCAATGTTGGTTACAAATATTAAGTCTTTAAGATTACATTTATCAATTTGAATTACAATTCATGATCTTTTGATGCAACAGTAATAAATTTCACATTTGAAGGTAAGAATTTCATTTTCTTTTTAGCTTTTTAGCAATACATTTATATGACATAGAACATGCGCATTTCGTGCAAATTAACATAAATATATATTTTTGGTTGCGTTTTTTACTTATAATTCCACATTAAATAATAGGTTACAATAATTAAATAACGATATTGCTTTGATTCTATACATTGACTCTATGATTTCGCACACATTGGTTGGTGGGACGAAGAAAAATTTATGTTTTTCTGCACTGAAATATTTTCGAAGCGTAGATTGGGGCCCCTTTTAAAACTTATAACTCACGTGAATTCCTTGGCGGTCGTGGTTTTCTTCTTTAGATCAAAAATCGTTTGATCGGCGGCAATCCAGGCTTCGGTTTCAGCACGTGGGGAATTTTAATTTAATATCTCCTTCACCGAATTAATTAAGGGATAATTTACTTTAAACTTTTAATTTATCGATTGATGAAAACAGAAATTTACAAATAACAAATAAATTGGCCTAAAATATCGGCTCACAAATAGAACATTTAAAATCGAACAAGAAATTTTCACAAATAGGTCTTGGTAACTATAAAAAGAGATCTGCACGGTGAGGATTTCAAAAGGGAAGTGCTGTCTTTTCTCTAAGCTTTTAGGCTAGACCTTGCTTCTCAGAATCTCGATGTAATAATTTGCATAAAAATTTGCCATTGGTAGAACGCTTGTGACGTAAACATGACGTCAGTGGCAAGCAGTAGAATACAATTCCTTTAATTACAATAATAATTTAATTTATGTAATTCTTAAAACTGCTTAATCTTCTAGACATAGTTCCTCTCATACAATGTACATGTGCTAGTGTAACTGATAAGGCAGGGTTGGTGTCTGATAATAGATTAACATGTGTTGCTTTCAAACGATCACCTTCTTGGTGCTATTTCTATGCACTGTGATTGGCTTAGACCTGCCAAAGAGATTTAATTACCATGTGGTTCAGTTGAATTAAATCATTAATAAATTAATATTCTTGTACAATTTTTATTAGGTTTGAGATTGTTATAATTAATTTCTGCCATTTTATCAATAATATAATTTCATGCTATGACCTATTTAGTTACAATAAGACCTGACATATAATATAATTTCTTAAATAATAAATAATTTCAACGATAACACATACATTTTATTTTTTTTATTTGAAATTCTTGATCCTTTATTGATAGTTTTATAATTTTTAGAGATGGTATTATATCTTACGTGAAGCCAGCATGACATTTGACAATACTTTGAATCAGTCAGCTGCGTTCGAACTGTTTTAAAAACATCTGATCGATAGTAAACAAAGTGTAACCTCAAAATCAGTGAGCGATTCATAAACAATTTGTGCTTTATTTGCAAAATAATTATAATTTTATTGAATAATTTTCCTAGAAAATATTCAGTACAGAACGGTACTCTTATCAATATACAGTTATTGATAAGTAAGCTTTATCGCTCGGTCGCTAACTATTCCTTTAGCAAATTCTTTCATTTTAAAAGGTAATCACAATTTTTCTCTCTTTTCATGAGATCTATTTGAAAGATTCATCACACAAAAGCCCCCAGGATATTTTAAATAGGTAATTGGGAGACGAGTCGAAACAATGACTATTTGAAAAATCCGATATTGTGATGAATACACTATTTCATCTCCTTACTTCTACGAAAACTCAACACTTAACACTAAAAACAATATATCGTGCACTTTTGGCTACGAGAAAATAAATAATTGATTGTTCCTTTCATTGGATACAATCGAAATACAATAATTAATGAGGTCTCTTTGGATCCTTCATTAAAACAACTCCACAACTTCCATTCACGGGTGGCTTATGAGCAGACCCATAACTATAACAAATATACAAAATTTCACATATTACTTCTTAAGATTTGAACAGTATTTGCAACAAATATAGATTTTCATCATTTTTCATGGTTATTACAGGTTTCGACTCTTTATTCTGGCTTTTACATAAATTGGGTGAGAGTGTGATTTTACTTCGGTGACTTGACAATCGTCTACCGTTTGACTCGAGCAATTTCTTATTTGCGCTTAGTACGTTGCGTACAAACAGGGTTACACTTGAAATGGCTTTCTTGATTTTTATCAATGTTGGTTACAAATATTAAGTCTTTAAGATTATATTTATCAATTTGAATTACAATTCATGATCTTTTGATGCAACAGTAATAAATTTCACATTTAAAGGTAAGAATTTCATTTTCTTTTTAGCTTTTTTAGCAATACATTTATATGACATAGAACATGCGCATTTCGTGCAAATTAACATAAATATATATTTTTGGTTGCGTTTTTTACTTATAATTCCACATTAAATAATAGGTTACAATAATTAAATAACGATATTGCTTTGATTCTATACATTGACTCTATGATTTCGCACACATTGGTTGGTGGGACGAAGAAAATTATCGAACAGGCTTTGGTTCTGAATAGATTTTTCTATTGATTCTGTATTTCGAGGTTAGATTTACACATTTTTTCAAATAAACTTTGTTTATTTTCTTTCCTCCTATTCACTACTAATTTCATGTTATTTCTAATTTATAATTATTTTCCGTGGATACTATAATTCTTGTTTCTATTTTTCAGTTGTGCAGATGATACCAGGCGATTGTTTTGGTGATGACTGTAGCATGAGGCAGATGTCTTGATCAGGTTGGTAAATTTTTAGAGTTGTTTTGTAGTTTTATTTTCTTCTGTTATTAAAGTTGATTTCGGTTTCTTCATTTGAAGTGAATTAATAATATTTCCTTATTAGCTGAGATGCGGCGAAGTTTAGGTTATGTTGATTATTAGGCTGCAGTAGAAAGATGCTAGTCTGCAAAGATATGATTCGGTGGGTAGGCTGTGACTATGAAAAGTTTGATGATTGATATAATCCACGAACGTAGTTTCAGTTAATTATAGTATTATTCTTTCCTCAAGCCCCCATCTAAATTTGATTCGGTGTCATTCAAGGTCCAATTCCAATTTGCAACTATCCGTTTTATTAAACTTGGCTTAAAACGAATGTGCCGACGAAGTAGGTAGATCTCTTCAGCCAATGTTGTCCTTCTTTGTTGACCGGTGACATGTAGTTTGATCTTTTTAAACCTGACATGCCGGTGGTGTCTGTGGGTTTTTTCAAATAATCTTTTTCTTCTCTGCATGGTGGTGTACAGTCTGTTTGATTTCAACCGGACATGACTGCGGTGGTTGTAGGTTCTTCTGGATATCGTCTTCCTTTTTCCTTGCATGTCGGTAGGAATCGTGATGTAAGATTTTAGCCTAACATGACGGCGGTGTAGATAAATTTTTCTTGAGACCATTTTTCTTTTTCGTGGAGCTGCTATTTTACTTGTGTGTTGTTTTGATTTAGAGGTTTTTATTTTCAGTTGTGATTTCAATTTGTTGTAGGTTTCTGTTTCATTTCTATTGTTTAGGTGACTATCTTCATGAATGCTGGGTTTATATGTTGCAGGCGCTGTCCTCGGTGGATGGACGGTGATGTGGGCGGTCGGCGGTCCGGGCTGCTCTTCTACGCGGCGGGCAACGTCCTTGGACTCCTGGTGTCCAGCGCGCGGTGGTACGGGCTGTCCCTCTACCTTATGGATGTCATCCTCAGCTTGGCGGGCGATGTCGACTGGTTCCTCTCGGCGTTCGGCGGGGTGCGGCGCGACTCCAGTCTTGACATTCTCGGTGGGTTGGTTTTCCATACATGTGTTATGTTCGCTTGCTTGTTTGACTTTAACCACCTTTATTGTATCCTTCTCCACATGTATATGTTTCTTAATGCTGACTTCGACGCTGATTTTTCCCATATGCATATCTTCAGATATCCTATCCAATCGGTTATTTGTTTCTAAAATTGATTTATCCAGACACTCAGCTAATTTTTTGATGGTTTTATCTGTGTCACGGAATGCTCCATCCATCCGCTGACTCAATTTCTCCAAACCCTGTTCATTTACCTTCTTTGCTTCTTGAACTTCCTTTTTTAATTCTTCCTTTGTTTGGTCGCTTTTTTCATTTAGATTGTTTATAGCTTCATTTGTTTTCTTCGATGCTTCTTTTATTTGTTTGTTGTCTTCCTTTAATTCTTCCTTTGTTCATTTGTTGTCTTCTTTTAAGTTGTTTATTGCTTCATTTGTTTTCTCATTCATCTTGGTTATTGCTTTCAGGAGGGTGTCCATATCCATGGCGGGATCGGGTGTACATCTAACGGTCATCCGCTGGTTCTTCATCCGAGCAACGGTACGAGAAATGGGGGTTCCTGTTTCTGGGGCGTCGTCGTCCGTATGCTCTCCCGATGTTTCGTCCTCCGGCTCTTGGGCTGCCGACGGATCTTCGACTAGGATGCAGCTCTCCTCCACCTGTGTCGAAGATAAATCATCCAGTACATTGGGATGGAAATCGGCGGATGCGGCGGCAGATGCGGATGGCGGCGAACAATCGGGTGAGATGTCCTCGTTGTCCGACAGACTTGGATTGACCTGGTCGTTTCCTGCCATGGTTTGTGAGAGAATAACGCGACGAACGTGTGCGGTGAATAAAAAACGTGAAAGTGTTGTGATATACAAAATAATTAATAAGAAATCCAATAGAAATTGCTATAGCTTCGTAGTGAGTGAAATACAGAAAAAGTGGTTTAGCAATGTGTTCAGTGATAAAATGAGTCAAGTTAGCAATATCGTTAACATAAAAATGACAAGAACATACAGGATACACAGTGAACACTTATGCGGTAATACAGGTACGCCTCTTATAATTTATTATTACTATTATTATAAATATTTTACTTTTATAATTTCTTGCCGCAATTCTATATATAGGCTAGTATTCTTTGCAAAATTTTATATAAAAGCAGCAGTGTTCTGTTTGAATTATTCCGCAATATATCCGTGATTTAATTTTACTTCCCTCTTTATGTTTTAAAAATTTAAAAATATAAATAACTTCAATCCTCTTTTCTGTAAATTTTTATAAATTGTTTCAATATAGACCTAATATTCTTCAAATAATATGACCTTTCTTATGATATCTCTTATACCTATGACTTATAGTATGACCAATTTTCGAATAACACGATAATAAAATTCTGAGTTCGATTTTTTCTCTAAAAATTCATCAATCGATAAATTTCTTTTCCGTTCAAAAATTGGGTATGGTACTTCTTGTTATTTTATATAACAGTGAACAGTCAATATTAAATTCGAAAAAATTCACAACCATGAATTTTTCAAAAATTTTCCCGTTGTCAGCGCTATAGTATACTGAGCAACTAAATAATCCTCGTAGTCGATTATCCACCTCTTCAATGCCTATCACTGTTGGGCGCCAAAATCATGTGAAGCGTGATTTTACTCGCCTCACATATGTAGAGAGATTTGCCAAATCATGTAGTGCTGTATCTAAATGCCTCACGTTGGGCCGGCAAATCATGTGGTGCGTTTTTTAACGGCTTCACACATGTAGAGTGAATCTTGTACTGAGTCAATGGTGTAGCGGCTATAAATTTTGCAATTGCGTGTGTGGACGCTGAGTGAACACCAGACTGATTGACTCACTACAAGACTCAATACAATTGTCGGAATCGCGGGAGGCCTAAACGCTCGCTCACCCTTGATTCTTCTAATGACAAATTGTATAATGATGAAATTTTTATAAGTAGTGTAGCGATCGCTAAACACTGAATACGGATACCTTAAAATTATTACCTGTGAAGAATGAGCATACAAAATCATACAGGTCGAGCAAAAATCCCGATGTAGATAATTTACGGGACTGCGTCTCTAATAAGTTCTGAAGGATTAAAATACGGTATTTGAACCAAATATCGTTCAGAATATACTTCGAGAACAGAGTCTTGTCGGGTTTTAAGCTCTATTGTAGGAATTTATATGATCTATGGCTGCATCTGCTGTACAATTGATGTGTTCGCTCCTAAGTCGAGGTAGGTAACAGATAAAAGCTGATATATGAGCAGGTAAGGACAAAGAATAAATATCTCGATCTGACCCCACTCGCTACATCCACTTAGACCTGTTCCAATATCCAGCTTAATTCAATTATTCCAATGATCGTATTCGATCGGTTCTTGATGATATAGAACGTATCAGACACAATAATTGACAGGCTTAAGAAATAATCGAACTCAGAAAGCGAATTAACAAAACTGAAATATATTACAATAAAATATGTAATCATACAGTGCAGGTTCAGAATTTGATTTACAGGTTGATAATAATTTAGCATTAACAGAATAGTTAAAAATTTTCTTGTGCTTGCATGATACCATGCGTGATTCAACAGAATTTTACAATTGATAAAATTGAACAGTTTTGAAAAAATAGTGAAAAAATGAATTATAAAATATTTTTAAAAATGCTCGGGGTCGTGGTTCAGGCAGCGGAGGATAGTTAATCAACTACAAATTCTTATAAATTAATATGAATAAATTCTAGGCTCTTAAATGCTAAAGCGCTTGTCGGCGTGGCCAATAATTTAACGAAGAAATATTTATGTTTTTCTGCACTGAAATATTTTCGAAGCGTAGATTGGGGCCCCTTTTAAAACTTATAACTCACGTGAATTTCCTTGGCGGTCGTGGTTTTCTTCTATAGATCAAAAATCGTTTGATCGGCGGCAATCCAGGCTTCGGTTTCAGCACGTGGGGAATTTTGATTTAATATCTCCTTCACCGAATTAATTAAGGGATAATTTACTTTAAGCTTTTAAATTTATCGATTGATGAAAACAGAAATTTACAAATAACAAATAAATTGGCCTAAAATATCGGCTCACAAATAGAACATTTAAAATCGAACAAGAAATTTTCACAAATAGGTCTTGGTAACTATAAAAGAGATCTGCACGGTGAGGATTTCAAAAGGGAAGTGCTGTCTTTTCTCTAAGCTTCTTGGCTAGACCTTGCTTCTCAGAATCTCGATGTAATAATTTGCATAAAAATTTGCCATTGGTAGAACGCTTGTGACGTAAACATGACGTCAGTGGCAAGCAGTAGAATACAATTCCTTTAATTACAATAATAATTTAATTTATGTAATTCTTAAAACTGCTTAATCTTATAGACATAGTTCCTCTCATACAATGTACATGTGCTAGTGTAACTGATAAGGCAGGGTTGTTGTCTGATAATAGATTAACATGTGTTGCTTTCAAACGATCACCTTCTTGGTGCTATTTCTATGCACTGTGATTGGCTTAGACCTGCCAAAGAGATTTAATTACCATGTGGTTCAGTTGAATTAAATCATTAATAAATTAATATTCTTGTACAATTTTTATTAGGTTTGAGATTGTTATAATTAATTTCTGCCATTTTATCAATAATATAATTTCATGCTATGACCTATTTAGTTACAATAAGACCTGACATATAATATAATTTCTTAAATAATAAATAATTTCAACGATAATACATACATTTTATTTTTTTTTTTATTTGAAATTCTTGGTCCTTTATTGATAGTTTTAATTTTTAGAGATGGTATTATATCTTACGTGAAGCCAGCATGACATTTGACAATACTTTGAATCAGTCAGCTGCGTTCGAACTGTTTTAAAACATCTGATCGATAGTAAACAAAGTGTAACCTCAAAATCAGTGAGCGATTCATAAACAATTTGTGCTTTATTTGCAAAATAATTATAATTTTATTGAATAATTTTCCTAGAAAATATTCGGTACAGAACGGTACTCTTATCTAATATACAGTTATTGACAGGCTTAAGAAATAATCGAACTCAGAAAGCGAATTAACAAAACTGAAATATATTACAATAAAATATGTAATCATACAGTGCAGGTTCAGAATTTGATTTACAGGTTGATAATAATTTAGCATTAACAGAATAGTTAAAAATTTTCTTGTGCTTGCATGATACCATGCGTGATTCAACAGAATTTTACAATTGATAAAATTGAACAGTTTTGAAAAAATAGTGAAAAAATGAATTATAAAATATTTTTAAAAATGCTCGGGGTCGTGGTTCAGGCAGCGGAGGATAGTTAATCAACTACAAATTCTTATAAATTAAATATGAATAAATTCTAGGCTCTTAAATGCTAAAGCGCTTGTCGGCGTGGCCAATAATTTAACGAAGAAAAATTTATGTTTTTCTGCACTGAAATATTTTCGAAGCGTAGATTGGGGCCCCTTTTAAAACTTATAACTCACGTGAATTTCCTTGGCGGTCGTGGTTTTCTTCTTTAGATCAAAAATCGTTTGATCGGCAGCAATCCAGGCTTCGGTTTCAGCACGTGGGGAATTTTAATTTAATATCTCCTTCACCGAATTAATTAAGGGATAATTTACTTTAAACTTTTAATTTATCGATTGATGAAAACAGAAATTTACAAATAACAAATAAATTGGCCTAAAATATCGGCTCACAAATAGAACATTTAAAATCGAACAAGAAATTTTCACAAATAGGTCTTGGTAACTATAAAAGAGATCTGCACGGTGAGGATTTCAAAAGGGAAGTGCTGTCTTTTCTCTAAGCTTCTAGGCTAGACCTTGCTTCTCAGAATCTCGATGTAATAATTTGCATAAAAATTTGCCATTGGTAGAACGCTTGTGACGTAAACATGACGTCAGTGGCAAGCAGTAGAATACAATTCCTTTAATTACAATAATAATTTAATTTATGTAATTCTTAAAACTGCTTAATCTTATAGACATAGTTCCTCTCATACAATGTACATGTGCTAGTGTAACTGATAAGGCAGGGTTGTTGTCTGATAATAGATTAACATGTGTTGCTTTCAAACGATCACCTTCTTGGTGCTATTTCTATGCACTGTGATTGGCTTAGACCTGCCAAAGAGATTTAATTACCATGTGGTTCAGTTGAATTAAATCATTAATAAATTAATATTCTTATACAATTTTTATTAGGTTTGAGATTGTTATAATTAATTTCTGCCATTTTATCAATAATATAATTTCATGCTATGACCTATTTAGTTACAATAAGACCTGACATATAATATAATTTCTTAAATAATAAATAATTTCAACGATAACACATACATTTTATTTTTTTTATTTGAAATTCTTGATCCTTTATTGATAGTTTTATAATTTTTAGAGATGGTATTATATCTTACGTGAAGCCAGCGTGACATTTGACAATACTTTGAATCAGTCAGCTGCGTTCGAACTGTTTTAAAAACATCTGAAAAATATATAATTCAGATAATATACAAACCAAATTGAATAACAAAATAACACTCACTATTCACTTGAAATTGTCAAATATGATCAACTTTGAAAGCTATGATATACTCTAGTTTAGGAGGATTATCATGTCATGTCAACAAATCAGATTATGTTGATCAAATTGATTAAATTGTCTAGCTAGATAAAATTTCTCGCTGATTGATTATGATTACACAGCTGGAAATAATTCTGTCTCTCTCCCACACAGGCACACGCATCTTCTGTTATCGAGAGACGACGAAATTATCATCTGTTTCCAATGATGAAGTATCCTTTTAATGTCGTTTAGCGAGTTTTTCAAAGAATGAGACCTAGTGCAATCAAATTTTCATATCATAAACCTACTATGTTCCAAATTCAGTGAAAATCGTTAGAGCCGTTTTTGAGATCCGTAAAAGATAAATAACCAGATATAAAAATAGCCAGATATAAAAATAACCAGATATAAAAATAAACAGATATAGAAATAACCAGATATAAAAATAACCAGATATATATAAATACAGAAATTGCTCGCTTAATATGATAGGATTTGATGACTTACAGGTCAGATCCTTGTTATGATTGATTTCATAAGGTTTGGGAGTATCCATTATTCATCTTCTATGATAAAGGCATTGCTTTGACATTGCGGAATAGATGGTTATTGACAGTCTCTAATCCGTATAAGTAGATCAATTTGGCCTACTTTTTCAAGTCTGATGCTTTTTCATGAGTGAGAAAAACCCGATACACTCTCACTCTGATGAGTAACTTACTTATTCAATAGAAAATTTCATTTTTTTTTATTTGGACAAATATCATATAAGAATCTGAATCAATTGAAGAAGCAAGACAACAACCTAGGAAATTTTTGAGGAAATAAAGACATGTGGTCAGTTCTAATTAGTTCTTCTCTCTTCTCCTCATTTCCTCTTAGTTTTCATTGACAAAAATAAGATTGAGAAACTTTCATTCTCTTTCCTCAAAAGTAATCCGCACATCAACTATAAAAATCCCAAGACTGCGCTGTTACTATACACATGATTAACATGATTTTAGTTTTCCTCATTCTTCATAACATGGTATCATGTGGAACTGGCCTCATTCAATTGAAGTTTAACAAGTTAATTTGTTACAGATGGAAATATACAGCATTTAATTGGGATTTTCGTTTAATAATAATTATTAAGTTAATTTGTGATGAGCGCACCGAAGAATATCTTTTGTCAAGAAAACTGAGATAAAAAAACAATCTAAAGAACAAATTGATGATTATAAAGCTTTTATAATATAAGCTAATTTTCATCTCAACTCAATCACAGAATCGAGGTAAAAGGTATTCTGTGATCCATCCCCATGAATCTAGTTTGAGTGTTAATTTTGAGGTTTTTATCAGGATTTAGCAGGTAGCAAGATTTTTTGTAATGTTCGTGTTTTGTTCATTTGTTCTGTTAATCAAGAATGTATTGTGTATCTGATTAGGATAGTAACTCCTATTTCTATGAGTACTTGCTCAAGAACAAATAATAAAACTATTTGATTTGAATCTAGTTTGAGAAATAGTAGCAAACAATTCTCTTCTTGAATGGAATGGATAACCAACAGCAAATTCTCTTCTGATCCAATAGTTTTTTATGAGAATGAAAACTGTTTTCAATTGTCATGAACGAGTGTTTGTATAGTATTATTGAGGTAGTCGATACATCGTGAGTATCTTATTTACTTTGTCAACATGAAACCATGGAATAAACGATCGGTGTCTCACAAATATCTATCCAGCTCACCAATCTATCTAACAATCTAAGTAACCAATATTTGACTATCATAATGATAAAACTCACAAAAATGCTTGTTATAATGTTATAGTGTCTGCTGTCACATCTGTATAGTATATTATATTTCTTCAAATATCGCAGGATAAATAGACTGTCAAGTAGGAGAGGTGTTTGCAGAGGAATTGTTAGTTTTGATAGAGCTTATTATGGGTGGATTGAGCTGGCAATGAGGACCCTTTCACCATGAAAAGCCCAGCAGGACTTGGGACGGAGGCGGAAGAGAAAACTCGCACCACTCTTTGAACTGTAATAATGGCTGGCTATTGAAGAGTACAGTGTTTCATGTTTCATTATTTATGAGCAGCAGCAGGCACTCCATTCAGAATAGCATTGAGATGAGGATGGCAGTGTATAAAGGTGCCCTTTTCACTCCGCCCATTTTTAACGAGTCTTTAAATTCAAACAGAAACTTGTTCCAAGCAGAGGTGATGTTTGCTTATACATTTTTCAATCTCATTCCCCGACAAGATTCCGCTTATTCTGTCTAATTTATTCCATTGCCTTTTCAAAAGTACTTCAAATTGAGAAAAGGACAAAGCCTTTTGAACTAAATAAAACCGGGAACATTCTCTCACGGTTGGTTTTCGTTCAAAGTAGGCTACTGAAATGTGAATTTAATATCATTTGAGAACCTTTTCACCCATAATAAGTTTCCATAGGAAGTAAGTTTTATAATTTATTGCTTCAACTTCAAAGTAGTTTTAGTTTATCCTCCATCCAACGTAGAATAATGAACAGATTCATTATTTTTTATCTCACTGAACTTGATAGCCTACACTCTTGCTTATGAATATTTTCAGAACATTGGAATACTATCAGGGTAATACTGCCTTAACCTCCCGGTAGTCGCGCCCTGCTCAATCACACGAGCAGTCGCGTGTTTTTTTTTACAACATCCAACTTTCCAAGTGTTATGTACTCTGTTTACTGTCAAAACATATTAATTGATTGTATTACTTTTTCCATCTTCTTGGAATATTTTTCGCCTATGAACATTTGGATGATTATCATTTCATAGCCCAATAAGGTACATCAAGCAAAGCCATCAATTCTGTGTTATTGGTTCGTTTACAGTCACCGTATACAGTCTTTCCCTATCTTATGCACTATCGCGACTAAATTACACCTAAAGACTGAACCATTGCTCGGTTGATACTGGAACTCAGTGGAGTGATGGGGGGAAAATTTTGAAATGCATAGATGACTCATTCACTGACACCACCCCATTCAATAGTTTTGTGCAGCAAAAAAACTGACACTGTTGTACTTTTTGCAACAGCGCGACTGCCGGAAGGTTAAGAATTAAGCCAGGTTAACAGAGACGGTCAAGGCGTTCCACCCTTCAGTCTGCTAGCGCTACCTGGTCGTGGGTTCGAATCCCACCGATAGGCATGGACGTTTCATCATCCCATCAAATGACAGACGCAATTTCCATTACCCACGTATGAACTAAAATCTAATATGGGCATCATCCGAAATAGAACTGAAAACTAATAGGACTTGTCTGAAAATGACTATATCTCCTTGAGTAGGCTGCAAACCTTTAAAAATCGTAGCATTTAAGGTCTATAGGTTTATTATACTAGGGTTCAACAACCAATATGAATTTGCATCCAAATATCACATCTCTGGTTTTAGTGGATAATAATATTTAAGATACATGATCCTCTTAAGGCCCACACACACACAACACACACACAACAATAGACGCGTGCGTTGCAACATTCAAAAACCTGGGGAGGGATTTTTACTCCGTCGGTCTCCTCTACACATTTACTCCAAGTCAGTTATCTATTCTATATCAATTGGGTTACCAATTTGCTTATGTTTAATAAAATTTTTGTATTTTATTGTATCACCCCCCCCCTACACATTCACTCCCACAAGTCACCTATCTATTTCTATAGCAATTAAGTTACCAGTTTGATTATCTTTGATAGCATTTTCATATTTCATTGTACGGTTATGCTATCAGATAATATGTCATCAAGGCTCGTACGGAATTTGTTTGTGAGCCTGGTTTGTGTTTGTCTAGTTAGGCTAGCTACACACACATCGATTTCCGTTCGTACGATATTTTGCCGTCCTTATAATTTCTATTAGATTAAACAGATGATGTTTGTCAAGTTCCGTCTAATCTAATAGAATTCATAAGGACGGCAAAATATCGTACGAACAAAAATCGATGTGTATGTGCGGGGCTTTACAGGCACATAGATTTTTGGACGTACGATTTTTTGTCGTCCTTATAAACGCTATTAGATTGAACAGATGATATTTGTCAAGCTCCGTAGAATTTATAAGGACGGAAAAAATCGAACGTCCAAAAATCGATTCATGTGTAACTGGCTCAACTGGCTTTCCTATGCTTGTATCAAATAAATACGTCCGTCTGTTGGTATGTACGTTTGCCTTTAGTGTGACTAAGCTTCAGATAATTTTCAAACAGGAATGAATTCTCAACAATGAGATGGGAGAGCAAATGTTTGTCGAAAATCTGCGAATTCTGTTTGGGAATCAATCATTCAATATTAGAGAACCCAAAAGTTGCAGAAATGATTCGAATGAGGTGGCAGAACTAATTTTTGTTGAAGATCTGTTTGGAAACAACTCATTACTCATTTGAGAGCTTAAATTTTGGCGGAGCTTTGGACATATCAATGTCCATTCTTCGGAAAGTATATATTCAAAATATTCCTTCCAGTAACTCTCTATCAAACGATGATAAATACAGAAAGTATGAAAACTGTTGGAGAAATAGGGAGAGAGAAAGAATATGAGAATAGTTGGGAAGACGACGGTTTATAAAAGTTGCAAACATTTTCGAATGAGATGGCAATTGAGAATTGTATAGAGCTGTAAATTTAAGAATTGTATATCCTATTATAATAGCTTATTTATGTGAAGTCCTCCTGACGGCACTTTGCCATGGAGATATGCCGACAATTAAATATACAATAATATTATGTAATTATATACAATAATATTATGTAATGATTTCTTTGAAATGTTCAATAAAGGCCTTTTTTATTTTTTATTTATGTGAAGTCCACTTTGTTTCTTCTAATTTATGTCATTCCAGCAGTATATTTGTATATTTAGAGACCAGTCGGTCGCATCAAATTACCTATCTACGTAGTTCTTAGCTCTAGTTCTTAGCACCCCTCACAGGCTAGGCCTCGGGGCGTTTTTTGTTTGATTCATTCATTCTTATAAAAGAACCTTATCATTTTGTTACATCATCATTACTGAACATTTCTATGTTTAGATGAAAAGAGACAGATTTTCCTGTTAATGTACTAGTTTTTGGATGAATAAAATCTTTTTCATTTCATTTTCATTGAATTGTTTAAATGAGATAATGAGATGGCAGAACTAATTTTTGTCGAAAATTTTTTAGTGATAACTCATTCAATATATGAGAACCCAAAAGTTGCAAAAATGATTCGAATGAAATGTATGAGGGGCGGAACGAGTGATAGCGGGGACTTTTATCGTTGAAAAATTGTGCAGAGCAGAAATAACAGATGGGACTCTCCACTCTCCACTCTCCACTCTCCACTCTCCACTCTCCAGACTCATTTTTCTCAATCCTCTGTCAAAGTTTCGCTGTTGAGGGTTTTTCGTCTCAGTAACTGATTTAATGGCTGAACGTGCCAAAATTTTGCGGGAGCTGTTAAGGCCAGTGGAGTTGTGTGGAGAGGATTTCATCCAATTAGTGTGCTGTGAAGTTTTTGGACAGTCAACTTGGAATTTGTGAACTGTTGTTGTCGACAGAGTGCTGCAACAGCCCAAATGCTCACCACACTCCGTACTCAGCTCCCATTTTCGTGCTCATTAGACCATATTGTTAATTCATCCAAATTATATGCATTGAACTTTGAAATGGATTAAATTAACTTGTTGAAAAAAAGAAAAGTTAACTCGGAAACTTGTTTCAAGAATATTTAAATTGAATATAGTTACATTCCGTTGAACGTAACCCAATTGTAACTCACTCTCTCTCTCTTTAGGGCTGTGTGTCAGAGAGGACCTGGAGTCTTAACTCCATCCTCAGTAAAGGCGATCAATCAATATTTCTCTCTAATTCTCTCTCATTGAAGTTTGTGCAGCAGAGCGTCTTTCTCAACTCCGCCCTTTAATAAAAGCAATTATTCAATTAATTTACCCCTCATTCTTTCTAATTCTCCGGTCATGTGTTGATGGGAAGGATATTATTTTTCGCCCCACTTGGATGTAATGAGCTGGTTTTCGTGCGTCATATGGAGGCCGAAAATGATTGTTTTCTGACCAGGCCGTAGGGCTGTAAAATAACCTTGAAGTCAGCTGATTCTGATTTGATGTGAACGTGTTTACAAAATGGTTTATGAAACGGAATCAGTTTATGCTTCTAAGTATTCTGCAATAAGATACTATCATTTTATTTGGATGAATAAAATACAGATAAGATATATATTATAAACTATTCAAATTCGATTTTCAGAGTAGGATAGAACTTCTAACCTAAACTTCCGAAGTCGACAACAAGCATTGTTGACGTTGACATTCAGATTGGCCGAATTTCAAGTGTACTAAAACAGCTGATCAATAAACTTTTCATTATCTGTGTTTATTATTCAAGAATCAAAACATTTTATAATATTATCATCTTATTATCATTTGGAAGAATAAAAAGTATAAACTCAACCTCTTATATAATTGAACATAATCTTTCAGGTTATTTAGACAAATCAGAATGAAAAATAAAAATACTTGGACAATATTTCCTGATATTCAGATTACCTCAGATTTGCTAGAGCTATGACCTTCCTGTTTTGCTTTCGGAAGTGCCTAATAAACAATTATTCTCATATTTATATTGTTTATTTTTCTGTGTGGCGAAAAATAACGTTCTCACCATGGGCAAAAATGTTTTTCCGGCTCTCAATCTTTTCTAGTCCTCGGCCTACGGCCTCGGACTTGAAAACCGATTTCGAGCCGGAAAAGTCTCATTTTCGGCCCTAGGTGCGAAATATACTATTGTATCCTTTTCAGAGAGTCAACAAAATTATCTTTTGAAATACCGCCGTTTCATGTAGTTAAATTACAATTTTATATAATATCGATATTCAAATTGCATATAGTCACAAAACTTCACAAAAATATTCACGATATTCACAAAACTTCATTGTGATTAAATTGTTTCTTCATATTTTTTGAAATTTGTTAAATAGTTAGCAATACTGTCATTCAATGTAAATAAGTGTAAAAGTCATAATATATTGTAACACACATTAATAAAGAACTCTCCTCTAATATCTCTAATTCTCACTCATTATGGGTTGTGTGGCAGAGTACCTAGAGTCCCAACTCCGCCCTTAGTTGAAGACAATTATTCAATTAATTTTTCCCTCATTCTTTCTAATTCTCTCTCATCTTCTCTCATTCTTTCTCCCTTCGTCTCTCCTGTTGTCATTCCATTGTAAGTGTACATATTGTATTTATACGTATTTTGGTGAAATAACCATCTATTCTATTCCTGACATTCATGATGATTAAAATTCAACAGGAATTTGTGCAACCGGGTCTCAGTGTAATTAGGAATTAACTTTTTCCAGTAAATGGATATCGTTTTCAAACTATGACAACATTGTTTTTCGAAACGTATTTCTTGTTAGAGCTCATAATCCAGCTGAGCTCAGTGTGTTGTTGATGAGTGGTCTGGTGTGGAAAACGAACCAAGACCGCCGACCGGCTATTTATACATTGCCTGGTGCAGGTTACAGTATTTGAAACGCTGTAACTGGGTTGGAGCCTTCACCGTATGGAAAAGCTACATCAGAAAAGCCTGTGGAAAGCATTAATGAACACTTTGGTAAGTGCTATTTTGTGTGCGTTTCATACGTGTGAGGAAAATGGGGGTTGAGAGAAAGTATGTGTAATGGTATAGTGGATGAGACAAAGAAATGGAGAGTGTATTTGTGAGAGAAAAAAGAGTGTGGGATGTGGGAGATTGAGAAAGAGGGACAACGAGAGGAATAGGGGAGACAAAGGGAGAGAGAACGAGAGGAAATAAGAGGGGATGAGGGAGATTGAGAAACAATTAGAAAGAATGGGGGGAAAATGAGGGAGAAATGAGAGAGTCAACGTAAGGAATAGGAGACGAAGGGAGAGAGAATGAGAGAGAATTAGAAAGAATGAGGGAAAAATTAATTGAATAAATGAGAGAGAATTAGAAAGATTGAGGGGGAAATTAATTGAATCTAAGGGTGGAGTTGAGACTCTAGGTCCTCTCTGTCACACAACCCTAAATAAGAGAGAATTAGAGAGATTGGATCAGAGATATTCATTCATGTAAGTTATATAAATTCTTTCTCATACACGAAGTTACAATAAATGACAGTGAAGCAAATAGTTTTATTCAACGAATTCTACAAAGCATGAGAAATTGTTAAATAATCACAATGAAAATTGAATACGATTTGAATATCGATAAGGTAATATTGTAATGTAACTGATAAATTGGTTTCTCATTCATGTAAGCTGCAATATATTCTGTCTCATACATTAAGTTACAATATGACAAATGACAGTATAGTTTAGTATAGTTAGTTTATTCAACGAATTTTATAAAGCACAGAAAATTGTTGAATAATCACGATGAAATCGATAATGTAATATTTCAATGTAACTTCATAGATTGTCAGTGCTTCAACAAATAATTGTCAACTTTCTGAAAAGGATAGGCTATAAAATAATATCCTTTCCACGACTGGGAGAATAGGGGAGAATTGATTAATTAAATAATTGCCTTCATGGAAGGACTGAGTTAGGACTTTCGGTACTCTCCGCTAAACAACCTTCAATAAGAAATAATCAGAGAGAGAGTGATTGTGTCTTTGAGAGAAAGAGAGGAAGCGCGTGGGAGAGAGCGCGAGAGAGAAAGAGAACGTTTTGTGTGAGGGGGAGAGACACAGAGACATAGAGAAACAAAGAGAGGAATATAGAAGGGAGAAAGGGATTGCGTAGAGGCAAGTGTGAGGAAAAAGTTTGGTGGAAAAGAGAGAGAATAAAAAGAGACAAATAACAACAAAGAGTAACGGATGCGGGGTAGCCACAGAGGTGGAACATGAAAAGTGGAGAGAATAAAAGTGTTTGCTACAATAACACAAGGGTAAAGTACAGTGAAAATTGAGTTTGCCCTCTGTATGAGTGTTTTAGGTGTGAGAAAAAGTGAGTTATGTCCCAGACTGGTCTGCCAACTTTGATGAGCTTGTAGGTCAAATAGCGACCGATGTAGCTTATGATGAACAAGGCTGACAACGCTGTCATTCACAATATCATGTACATCGTGCGTCATACGGCGGGGCTATTTCCAGGCATGTAGGCAAACATGTCACCTCTCAAATAGGAGTGGCTGCAATCATACATCCGAAATGTAACACTTCATGCAGACTTGAACGGATAGAGACTCGAGATGATGTGAATATTTGGGAACAGAAATGTAATAAATTAGGATATTTGTAAATAAGTGATATAAACTCTTATTTTAGTTAATTCAATTTCGCTTAATGTAATATAATGCAGACTACAACTCAGTAGTAAATCGAGATGATGGAAATATTTGGAAATTGAAATATCATCAACTAGGATATTTGTAAATTAGTGTTATAGACCCTTTTAGCTTATTCAATTTCGCTTAATGCAATTAATGCAGACTGGAAAAAAATTGGAAACTTGAATATCATAAATTAGGATATTTGTAAATTAATGTTGTAGACCCTTTTAGCTAATTTAATTTCGCTTAATGCAATTAATGCAGACTGAAAAAAATTGGAAACTTAAATATCATAAATTAGGATATTTGTAAATTAGTGTTATAGGCCCTTTTAGCTAATTCAATTTCGCTTAATACAATTAATGCAGACTGAAAAAATTTGGAAACTTGAATATCATAAATTAGGATATTTGTGAATAAGTGGTATAAACCCTTTTAGCTAATTCAATTTCGCTTGAAACACTTGATTCAGACTATAAAGGAGTATAGTAATTCGAGATGATGGAAATATTTGGAAACTTTATAAATATCGGGGACCGAGCTTCGCTCTGGAGTACAAAAGCATAAAGAAATTATTATAAAAGATAAATTATAATAACATTCATAACAATCATACAGAAATGTTCTATCTAATCACAGTAAATTGAGATTAATTCCCAGAGGAATGCAAAAATTTTCCTCACAAAAGCCCCGTTGCACAAAAGCCGGTCACATTTCAATCCTGATCAACTTCGAGTGAACCAAACCAGAGAAGACCATTTAAAAAAGATGGATCTACGTTTAATAATAATTATAAATTCATTAGCATTTGAATAATTGCAATATATCAGTAATTAATTATACTTTATACCCCTAATGAATAAAGTTTGATAGCTCATTTCATGAACTGAGGTTAAGATGCTTGGTGGAACTTGATGATACGCTTGCTTATGGATGGGAGTCATGATATGGAGAGCTAATATATATATATATATATATATTATATATATATATATTAAAGCTTTTATATATTATTAAAGCCTAATAATATATATGTGACTGTAATATACCATAACTGTATTAGGAGTAAAACCTCTGTATACAACGGTTTTCGTCATACAAATTAGTGTCGTCCTTGACAGTAATGGACAAATACATGATCACGTGAGGCATCCCACCACCACATGTCAGCATATTAGACGTGATCCGCATACATGTATCATATATATTACATGCAAGTGTCTGGTAACAACGTGCTTGAGAATTCGAGATGTGACTGGTGTTAAAGAGCTAGGTTTTCGTTGTCAGGTGGAGTTTTGCGTCTCTTCATTCAGAAATATGAGTGTTTAGAATATACTTTTTTGCAAGAAAAATAACTTTTTAGTAGTTCAAGTGAGTTCATTCACCTAGTTCAAATTTGATTTTGATTGTAACTTATACCGGTAAAACGGTAAATTTTGGGAAGCTGAGATTTTAAACCGCATGTAATCAATAGTTGAGTTGAAACAATTTTTATTGTATTCTGCAATCTTTGAAAAGTATTTCTCATTAGAAAAAGTTGATATTCTTCTCCACTTTAATAGAGTAATATCTCTTAAAATTGAGAGAAAATGTCAACCTGGGGTTGGGGTGACTTTGTCTCACTTTAAAAAATATATGGAAAAAAGTTATTTTTCAAGAGTTAGACAAAGGGAAATAAACTGTTAACCTTTATAATGAATAATGACATTGAAAACAAATGAAATCCACTTCAAAAAATCACAATTTATATTTTGAAAAATATTTCAGTTTCTGCTGCCTGAAGATCTTTTTAGCGTCGAGGCATGTTGGCGTCAGCTGCAGAATCAGCTAAAAATGAATATTAAGATCGTATTTAACTCAAGCAAGGTGGATACTTTGTCTTATCAGGTAGAATACATGATATTTATCATATTTTGAATTGTATTTGCATCATATCCTGCATAATATCACAAGTTTTATACTGGGACAAAGTCACCCCAAGTTTAACCTAAAAGTGACCTCGTTGTATTGAACTAGTAACGGAGCCCTAGCCAGTTCAACAATGGATATTATAGATATACCAATTGGAATATAATAAAAGGCCAAAATAATATGTACTCATCGATATCATAAGACTTTCAGAAATAAGTTTTCTAATACGAAGTTTTCCGACAACTTAATCACAAGATGAAGCAAGCAGTTATGTTTTATGTCGATAATTCAACCGATATTATGAAGATTCGACAAGATATCGATTGTAGAACCTCGATTATGATCAGGGCTACAGCTGTCAATGTTCAACATCGATTTCGGATCACAGAGATCGGAGATAAATATTTGAATATTTTTCCGCGAGGTGGGACAAAGTAACCTAGGAGTAGACAGTCACCCCGGTCGACGGTTCAAAACACAGTTTTCATTCAGAGTTTCAGTATTTAGGATACACAGATCAATGGAGAAACTACAAATGAGAAGATTCTTCGATTAGACTATGTTTTTATCTTTAAAAATTCTCCAGTGAAAAAAGTTCATTCCTATTAATGGAGTGAGTCCAGGGATGTCCAACAACAACGAATTTGTTTTTCCGACCATTGCTTGAATATCGATAGAGATTAAACTTGAAATTTTATTCAACTGAATGTAAATCTCACATCAGCTGGAAATGGTTCTGTCTCCAACCAAGATTGGAAATGAGCTGGAAATTGAATAAATTATCACATATTTTATATTGTTTTTTTTTATTCCTCTTATCAACTCTTTTTCCAATGATGATCTTCCATACATTCATTCAGTAACTCAACTCATCCTGTTCGTGAATAAACTCATGCATTTCAATCATCCATCAAAATGAAAACTAGGAATTAGTTTAAAATTCAATTTCGAATGTTACGGAGAAACTTTAACCACAAAAGTAATTTGGGTAATCACTCTTTTGATTTATGAGCTCAGCGCTTATTTTGCAGCCAGAAAGTTTGGAGCGCATCAATACAAATTAGACTTTCCCAACTTTTTATCCCCTCTTGTCAGTTATTTCGAGAAAATCACGAATGAATGGTGGGTGCTGTAGAAACGATCTTTCCGCATCTTTTTGTTGCAATTCTACACCCGTTAGCCATTAGTGAATTCGAGAAAACAGTAGTTGTATCTTGGTGGAAGTTTCAAAGTTAGAAAGCTACTTCAGCCACCCACCACCAGTGCGCATGCGTGTTTCCCTTGTACTTTTAAGAATAAAAAATTATTGTTTCTGAGTGTAAGTTGGGTAGGGTTTCCACGATATCAAAAGAATGGAGAATCGAGTGTATTATATTGTAACAATTTTCCAGTAGAAATATTGAGGCTTTGAGCTGAACAAATTGAATAAAAATAGAAATTGTAGGGATGCGATACAGTGAGTGTGTGAGGGAGAGAGAGAAAGAGAGAGAGAGAGAAAGAGAGAGGGAGTGAGAGAGTGACAGAGACAGAGTGAGTGAGCGAGAGACAGAGAGTAAGAGAGAAAGAGAGATAGTGAGAGAGTGACAGAGACAGAGTGAGTGAGCGAGAGACAGAGAGTAAGAGAGAAAGAGAGAAAGAGAGAGAAAGAGTGAGAGTGAGTGAGTGAAAGTTAGAGAGAGAGAGAGAGAGAGAGAGTGTGTGTGTGTGAGTGAGAGTGAGAGACAGAGTGACAGAGACAGAGTGACAGAGACAGAGAGACAGAGACAGAGAGAGTGAGCGAGAGACAGTGAGTAAGATAGTTTGAAAGGATGAGAAAGAGAGAGAAAGAGTGAGAAAAAGTGAGTGAGAGCATGAAGGGGTGTGGGTGTTATGGCGGGAGCCAGCATCCCTGTATTGATCTCTGGAGAGGCAGAGTGGGGTGGGTGGGGTGAGGTGGTTTGGGATGGGGGTGGTATGAAGCCAGTCAGCTGAGCCGTTATCTCCCGTGAAACAGACCGACATCGACATTGTTCTTCCGTGGAAATTGTCATCACTCCCAGGTAATTTAAACAAATTTTCCCGATAATTAGCACCTTATAATTAGCACTCTCTCATACTATCATATCGAACTAATTGTCCAATATGATTGTGACATTGCTATCTTTCGAAACTAACCTAGGTCTTGGAGAGGTTCTAGGTCTGGAGGTAACCTCGTTAAAGCGCAACATTAGCACAACAATATTGATAGAGAGTAAATGAGTGATTATTGTTTTTGTACCTACACTGCTTTGAAATTACCATACTGGATCATAATAGCAGTTCACTTGTAGGGGAAATTGGGAAATTCCGTATAAGGACATTGAACTGACGCTTTTGTTTTCGTGCTCTTTGAACTTGAAAGATGCGGGGGGCGCGAAGGGTTGAATGTCACGTGTTAATTTATATTTTTGTTCCAAGTATGTACTTCAAATACCAGTACCAGATAGAAACTGGCCATGCATTATCTTCTTCAAAATAATACCAATATCAATTGATATTTTCAAATTAGATTCCTAGTTTATTACCAACGTATGTTACGTTAGTAAGTATGCTAAACTGTGACTTCTGCAGTTAGAAGGACCCTCCAGATGGGGTGTCTCTCTCTAGCATGAGAAAATAAAAGTGAATATTCCAGTAATTTTCTATTCTAATAATATAATCAGCTGACTACTTATATTATTAGATTGTATTTTCTCATGCAATGAGCGCCAGAGTCCTGTTGGTTTTGTCTTTATGAAATAATAATAGAACTGTTTTTATGTACTCCGTGGTATAGCCCAACGTTAAGCTGGGTTTACACCAAAGTTATTAACATAATGTTAAATATCGGGGATCGAGCTTCGCTCTTGAGTACAAAAGCATAAAAAATTTATTACGAAAGAAGAAACTATAATAACATTCATAGTTTATACAGAGATGTTCTATCTAATCACAGTAAATTGAGATTAATTCCCAGAGGGATAAAAAATTTCCCTCACAAAGGCCCGGTTGCACGAAAGCCGGTTGAATTTTAATCCTGATCAATTTCACGTAAACCAAATCAGAGAAGACCATTTCAAAAAGATGGATCTACTGGAATTAATCAGGATTGAAAATAACCCGGTTTTTTTGCAACCGGCACTAAGTACCTGATTGAATGATTACAAAAGTTCAACAGCTGAGTCATAATCTTGACACAGTCCCACACACATGAACTCACTCACTCACTTCCATCATCAACAGACGATGGAATAATAAATTATTATCAGCTGTTTTTCCAAGGATGAATAATAATTATCCTTTCAGTGTCTTTCAGTGAGTTTTCCCAAGGATGAGACCTAGTGCAATCGAATTTTTATATTATAAACCTACTATGTTCTGAATTTCGTGAGAATCGTTAGAGCCCTTTACGAGATCCGGTGAAATACATACATATGAACATCTAAACATCCAAACATATAAAAAGAAATTGCTCGTTTAATAGTATAGGATAACTTGATCCTCATAGATTCTATTAGATTGAACGGAGCTTGACAAACACATATGTTCATCATGTGTATGATAAGTTAAGTTCAATCTAATAGAATCTATAAGGATTAAGTTATTCAAGATAACTTCTCAACTACAAAAAAGCTAAGTTATAAACATCTTGTTGATAACTTTGGTTATCAAAGTACGCAGCTATACTCTTGACTGTAGAGAGTATTGAACACTTCTTCAGTGGTGTATAGCCTACTTGAAAAACTTTGAATTTTACTCCATAATTATAGATACTGTACGGAAATCCAATCAACATCACTTACTGTTAGTTTTGTATTGGGTTGGGCTGAGGTTTATGTGGTTTTCGATTCACGACTAATATTAACTCATAGCCTATTTCTAATGTATGGATTTTTTGGCAAATAAATTTCAAATGGTTGTTGACATGTTGATGATGATATCACTATCTCCTTTACGATCTTGTAACATACATAAATAAAAATACATACTCTGATCTAATCTAATCTAATCTTTTATTAACCGATCATCGACAAAAGTTTGGAAAAGGGGTTCTGTTTTCATAGATAACTTTTCAATCAAAATCACTGAACATGGAAATGCGTATGATAAAAAACTAAATAATAAAAAGCTGTTCAAAGATATCATTGATACAATAATCTAGTAGCCTACATTATGAATTATAAGAATGTGTCAATATTATGACACAATAATCAAATTACAGAAATGTATCGCTTTCTTTGTTTCTGATAGTAATTTTACCTACAAATTGTCTTTTTTCTCTAGGGACAATTTTCAAAAACTACTTAGATTTCTAATTTCTATATATATCTCAGCTACAATATGTTACTCTAAAAAGCTTTCCACAATTCAGCTAGCATAACTTCAAGACTCTCCACAGTTATGCTCCACATCACAAAATCGACCGTAGTCACAATAATTATGACTACGAATTGTTGACTTTGAATTATTCAAAGTGGTAGATTTATTTATACTGTGAATGTTACTCATTGGGTCTACTATATCGCCCCGTTTTGGACTTAAACAACACGCTTCTTCAAATCCTAGATATTCTGGACTTCTTCAAATCTTCAACACGCTTCTCCAAATCCTAGATATTCTTCTTCCCTATACAATATCAATAAATTCATGTAGTTATCATAGAAAAATTCAACCAAGGAATGATCAAGTGGATTGATGTTGTGACTGAAAGAACTCGTGACATAATAATCTAATGAAATTATACTCCCAAGGTAGGAAAAATTAGTAAATAATTGAATCAAGTGGTATTTCAGAAGAAACTAGATGTATTTAGATTCAAACCAAGTTGTTCTGCTGTACCTGCTTGCTAAGATAAGTCAAGGTTCTTATAAAGCTTGAATAAACTTATACCGTACGTTACCATCATCGTTTATTTTTCATCCAACTAATTCCACAGACCTTCATACAAGCGAATAAAAAGGTTTCGAAATTCCTTTTGTCTGTTCAACAAAATTGAATTCATAACTGAATTCCCCGTGTTTTTCTTCCACCTGAAAGAGCTCTGGAGCATTTTCATTCTTTAATCGTGGAATGGAAGACTGAGTGGATGTGTCTGTGAACTGTGAGTTCATTGAATGCACCCAACTGAAAAGTTCTCATTGAATTGTTCAAATCGTCTCCTTTGTTGGCGGAAGAAGGATTGGCTGTTGCAGCAATCACATTGTTACCGTCTCTTTTCACCAACTTTAATAATTTCTGGAAATCTTCCAGCTTCTTCTGGCTTGGAAATAGAGATCACAAATATGCTTGGCTACCTGTAGAAAAGTGAAAACTTGAGGGTTGGCAGGGATCTTTAGTTCATCTAGATTATTTAGTATTTTCTATGTAGCGAAACGGATATTTACTACTGTAAACCAAGCTCTTCAACCAAGGTTATTTGATATTTGATATGTAAAGCATCCAGTGACCTCCTATTAAAGGGTTATAAGGACTTGTCATGTCAATTTTAAAGTTGATTCATTTTACTTTCAATTGATAAAAGCATTGGACGAAGAGGGATTGCCGTTGAAATTCACATTAAACTCACCTATCGAATAGAAACAACATTTAATTAGCTCTTTTTTTTAATTCACTTCTGAATTTTTTGAATTCTAAAATGTTACATGCTTAGGCAAGGCATTGTAAAGACTAATTAGACGGTTAGATTAGGATCTTTCTATAGCTCGAGAATAGTTTCATAGATTTTTTTATTTTCATTTTTTCAATTTCATCTGAGATCTCTCTATAGATAGATAAAGTGGATTGTATAAATCGTTCCAACAATGGACAAAGTTAATAAAAAAGGTGACATTCATTAAAAAACAAAACACTTCCCAAGGTAATTTCTTCATTATTTGCTGATTTTCAAAAATTACATGTCATGTAGCTTCAGATTCTCTTTTGCCATAATGATATTTGGATCTTTCACTATTCATATCTTTACAAAAATATTTAAAACAATACACTTATACAGTCATTTCCTTGACATCACATTGGATATACATATAATATGTAAAGCTGGATATCATCCTATCATATTTACATCCCATTTTTCCACAAGTAACATCAGAATTCTGGCATTCTCATTCATCCCTTCATCATCATCACCTGGGCTTAGAATACTCTTAAAGAGTTACCCTTGAAAAATAGATGAATAAATAGAATAATGTGAGTTCACTTTATATCTCCAAGAAAACATATATTTTAGTTACTCCCATCACAACATTCATTCCCGAGCATTCTTGATTGCGTTAAATATTCAAAACAAATTCCACCTTTCTCAATTGAAAACATTATCTATGACTGTCAAAGTTTCCCGTTAAACTATCTTCTGTAATGAATTATTCGGATTAGAATTAAACAATATCAGAATAATATTCCGATGAAATTCATCTCATTTGATTTTAATCCCATCTATTTTGGTCGTCTTCATTCTGACATTTGCAGTTTAATTCCAACTTGCACAAACTTGGACGATGTTACAGCTGCCAGCTCGTGAACTTTGAAATTCGAATTTCGTCTCTGGAATAAATGGAAGTTCGTTGTAGCTGTATCACTCTGAAAACACATTCTGGTACATGGGCTATCCATCCTTTTATAAAACTTATGCTATCATTTTGCGCAGTTGCGAATAAATTTGTTAGTTTTCGATGCTATCCACATTTTCCACTCATGTTCAGACTTTTGATCAAAATAACATTACACAGAATATCAATAGAGAGAAATATTGACATGAATGTGGTTTACATGAGACGTCTACATGGAGAGGATTTGAGAAGTTGGCTTAGGGAACATATTATATTATCTTGAAAGGATACTGCTTCCTTAAGCTCATACTGAATACTAGAATAAACTAAATTTCAAAATAACATTACTCAGAATATTGATAGAGAGAAATATTGACATGAATGTTGTTTACATGAGACGTCTGCATGGAGAGAATTTGAGAGTTTTTGATGATTTTTGATTAGTGTACTATCTATAGATACATTTTTGTTCAGGGAACATATTTTATCATCTTAAAAGGATACTGCTTCTTAAAGTTCAAACTGCATACTAAAATCATAGAGAAACGATAGCATAAGTAGATATCCCATGGTATAGGGCGTTTATGTCGCAACTTTTACTGTTATCCCAAGCCGATAGTTCACTTAGTTCTTTCCCATGAAGCTATGTGACGCACCTAGTCTCTCATACTGTGCCGTTCATACACTCTCACCCCAACAAAACAGTAAAAATTCACAATAATCTACAGTTATCGGCTTGAGTATATATATCCCTATACCATGGGATATCTACTTACGCTAATGTTTCTCTATGTTGAAATACAATGAAATTCTTATCATTTCCTTCCATCACCAATAAAATAAAATAATAGAAATAACAAATACACTATTAACAGTAATAGTAACATGGTACTATCTGATAACATAATATAAAATATATATATTCATATAACAGCACCCAAAACAATATTTAATATCCGATTTGATTAATTTAATTTTACTGCAACATGTCAGATAAGTTGACCACAGTTCTCGCTCACACATTACTGCCGTTTTCGTCTGGTTACAGTCTATCAATACAGAGTTTGGTTATATATTTATACATATAAACACTTCACTTACATGGGCTACATTTTAACAAATTAATAAAAACAATTTAAAAATCTTGTAGTACCCTTTATTTGAAAAAAAACTTGAAAATAAATCAACAACTAATTTAGACCCCTACTTAGGTAATTTTGAACTGAAGATTTTTATATTGTTTTTATTAATTTATGTATGAATATAAATAACATATATTTGAATATATAGAAATATATCCATCTATCTATAATTCCGAAGCGTTAGACCAAATTGATAGCCTCTCAAATGGTTCGAATGTACCGTCTGATTACAGTCTATCAATACAGAGTATTGTAACTACTCTGACTAGAGTATTCAACTACCCGCTTTGTATATGTTAATTCATTCATGATCTGTTAGTTTATGACCTTTTATTGACCTCTCTTCTATTAATATCTTATCCATCTACATGTTACAATTTTTCACAGAATGTATACTTCAAATCATATCTATCACTGTCATATCTGCTTCGAAACATTTCCAGAAACTTCCATTGAGAAATGTGTTTTTCAAGGTTCAATAAAGCGTATGTGGAATCTCAGGAGAAAGATTGAATAATTCATGAAGTTTGAAGAATATCAAAATCGAGCTTCTAATACATTGAAGGGTGGTCTCTGTGTCAATCGCATGGATAATCAATGCATGTCATGTAGAAGAAACATGAAGAAGAGCATGTAGATGAACATTAAGAAGAAGAAGAAGAAGAAGAAGAAGAAGAAGAAGAAGAAGAAGAGGAAGAAGAAGAAGAAGAAGAGGAAGAAGAAAAAGAACAAAAAGAAACGAGTTTCGATATGACAGAAATGAAGGACAGGACGCCACGAGAGTTTTTCAAAGTTGCCAATATAAATGGAAATGGCCAATTCGATTCATCCCGTGGATTGAGCCTTGACTAAAACATGCATTATAATCCCTCATATCACATGACAAAATTGGATGAAATCTGGAGCGATGCGACAGAGAAGGAACATATAGGAGAATTGGGAGAGTGACAGAGAATGGACATAATAGGAGAGTGACAGGGACGGGAAATCTATGAGAAGCGGGAGAGTGACAGAGATAGGACATAATATGCGAATTGGGAGAGTGACAGGGACGGGACATGACAATAATGGAAAGTATAGGTTATCCATTCAGCCATAAGTCAGCAAAATGAAAAAAGTTGTTCTCTTAATCAAATGGAAGGCCTGTTGAATGGGGAGACCATATGCCAGCTGCATGATTTGGGAATAAATGATACTTATAGGTTGCAACAACTGCTATACTACCCAATGCCAATGATTGACTATCAATTCGTAGAACGTTATTGAAGTATTGAATATCCTATACTATTAAACGAGCAACTTCTTTTCATATGTTTGGATGTTTGGATGTTTGGATGTTTGGATGTTTGGATGTTTGGATGTTTAGATGTTCAGATGTTTAGATGTTTAGATGTTTGTATTTCACCGGATCTCGAAAACGGCTCTAACGAATCTCACGAAATTCAGAACATTGTAGGTTTATAATATAAAGATTCGATTGCACTAGGTCTCATCCCTGGGAAAACTCGCTGAAGGACATTGAAAGAATAATTATTATTCATGCTTGGAAAAACAGATGATAATAATTATTTCGTCGTCTGTTGGTGATGGAAGTGAGTGAGCGAGTTCATGTGTGTGGGACTGTGTCAAAATTATGTCTCAGCTGTTGAACTTTTGTAATCATTCAATCAGGTACTTGGTGCCGGTTGCAATAAAGCTGGGTTATTTCCAATCCTGATTAATTCCAGTAGATCCATCGTTTTGAAATGGTCTTCTCTGATTTGGTTCACGTGAAGTTAATCAGAATTAAAATTTAAACGGCTTTTGTGCAACTGGGCCTTTGTGAGGGGAATTTTTGCATTCCTCTGGGAATCAATCTTAATTTACTAATCTTAATCTTAATCTCAATAAATAAATTGTTTTCGAATTTTCCATGATAAGTATCTTAGAATTGGCAATTAGTTACAGTAACTGTTTTTTAAGATTACTGCTATTCCCTTTTACCACATAAAGGTCCTTTATTGAAGAATATCATTGAATTTATGACATTCTATATGCAGACAGGGAAATCAAGTGGTTCATTGGTTTTCATGCCCCAATCTGTCTAAAATGGGCCTTAGATAGCAAAAACTACGTCAAAAATAAAAAGAAACATCAAAAACTTCATTGACATTTTAAATACATAGATGTAAAAATTACAACACAATCTACAATATTTACAATACAATCTTAAATTACAATTTCAAAATTACAATACAATCGTATTTAGGACCACCAAAGCTCTTCTTTTTGTAGTTTAATTGAATGTCACCGAATCTAGGAATGAATTCAACCGGTTTGAATGTTGTATTATGCAGTGAATATTTGAAATAATTAATGGATATGGCTAGGTTAATGATAATCATAATTATAGTGGAGTATAGGTTGTTTGAGCTTAAGCAGAAGGTAGGTAACTTCTCAACATGGTATTGATAGAATAAATTAGTTGATAATACAATACGTATCAATACAATACGTATCAATACAATACGTATCAATACAATAATAAAAGATGTTTGCTATAGTTATGATGAGAACGAAAATTGAGAGGATGAATGTAATAAATCGAGAGGATTGATAATAAGCGAGGAAGATGATAATTGAGAGATAGAAAATAAAAACTGAATCAGAGAAAGAAAGAAACGTGTTTCACAGAGGAAGGGAGAGTAGAATGATGAGGGTTGGGAGTGTCTTCCCGTCTGTAAATTATTATAAACGTAATAACGTCCCTTCTCAACAAGTCAAATTTTTCTTCGGTATGTCTCAGACCAATTCTTGTTTGCCGTCCAAGTCACAATTTGAAATATTCTCATCATTTCCCTCAAAATTGAACCAATTTTTCTTTTAGCTTCAACAGAGTAGAATCTCGTATTTTTCTCAACCAATTCAAAGCACGAGGAGTAAATTTTCCTTCATTTTGGAATCAAGGTTTCAGCACTATCTACGGGAACAATAGCAAGTTCGGTCATAGTTGAACTTTGTGTTCTCTCTGGAAATTCATTGCTTTATTGTGGCCCGTGCTAGTCTCCATTTTCCGGAGCAACTACCAACTTTGATCATCATCCCAGACAAAATTTAATTATCGTTCGATCCCTTCCGACTATATCAACTCAATAGACTTCCAAAGATGAACATATTTTCTATTGACGAGAAAATTGTCGCATGGTGCGATTCATATTCTATGCAGCATAATACAGTATGATTCAAAGTACAATAAACTCTATGACAATGAATGGGATGTCTACAGTATTGATAATCTACGAATGATCAAAGAAGTAATGTGGACATAAAAGCTATTGGTTTTTGTATTAATAGGATAAATGAATATAATTCTATTGCCATTCAACTGATCACGGTTACAGACAACATCATATTCTGATTCTAATTCAACACACAATAAATTCGAATTCAAATTCAATACCAAACACACATACATCTATACAGTATAAAGATATACAGTGAACTTTTTGTGTAGTTGAGAAGTTGATATTGTGGTAATTATTCATATTCTTTCTAATTCTTACTAATTATCAATAAATCAGTGGTTTTTTGACAATTTCTTAGTCTTTTTCATTCAATATACAGTGAAGTCGCTTAGTAATGGGTTGAAAAATGACTCTATCTAAATTTACATAATTAGGCTATAATAGGGTAACATTAAAATGGAAAAATCTAGAATATTAAGTCCATATAATAAAAATCACAAGTTAATTTGATTAATTCAATTGAATAATCGATAATTCCAATATTTTATTCTTACAAGAGATTCGTAAGACTCTTTGTTGATAATAATTTTGTTATGAATGAAAATGTCTAAAATTAATATAAATGTCACAATGTTTAAAATGCTACTGCTGATGATACAGTTCAAATCCCATACACATACATAAATTATGTTATAAAGTTTAGAGCATAATACTTTACAATTCTAAAAATTCATTAAGTGAATAAAAAGGATTTCTTAGTAGCCAGCTATACACCCTCTGAAAAAACAAGCTGGAGCTTCCATCCATTCCTGAGGCAGTTTGTTAAATAATTTTAAGCCAACGTTTTCATAGCTGTTCTGCGATTTTTGATAGCCTACAAAAAAGTTCATTAATAGTTGTATTACTTCTTGTATTGTAAGGATATATATTTCCTGAGCTGGTGCTCATTCAAGTTGATAAAATGAAGGATGGAATAGATATAATATTGAGAAATAGCTTCCAAATCGATTTTTATGATTATAAACCCTTAGAAATACTCTTCTCATTTTTAGTTGCTGAGTATTTTCTTATCTGGGTGGAAACCTTTTCATCTTGGAGATAGTCTTTCTTATTAGAAAACTATACATTTTGAGTTAACACGTTATTGATAACAACTCTTATAATTCATCATACAGATCTACAATACAGAATAATACAGTGCTTTACAAAATTCTTTGTGATTCGTGCTTTACAAGATACTTTGTGATTTAATACTGTGCTTAAGTACATGATTCAGACCCTCAATTTGAGAAAATATATTGGAAAATTGATGTAGAGGAAATTCAGATTAGTTTTAGCCTTTTAGTTGATTACTCGCTTAACTATTGAAGTGACATCTCCACAAATCATAGACAACATAATTTGAGATGGAAACGCGCTTGATAGATATCTAAATGTCTTGATGTTTTTTCTTTCAAAATTTTTGAAAAGATATTGGGTAACTGAATAAGGGAAAATTCAGATTAGCTCTAGCCTTTTAGTGGATTACTCGCTTAATTATTGAAGTGACATCTCCACAAATCATAGACAACATAATTTAAGATGGAAACGCGCTTGATAGATATCTAAATGTCTTGAAGTTTCTCCTTCAAAAATTTGATAGACGATATTGGGTAATTGAATAAGGGAAAATTCAGTTTAGCTCTAGCCTTTTAGTTGATTACTCGCATAATTATTGAAGTGACATCTCCACAAAGCATAAGACAACATATTTTGAGATACGCTCCTGATAGATATCTAGATGTCTTGATGTTTCTTCTCCACAAAGAGCTAGCAGAGTTCAAAGGAGAAGTAGCACAGTGCTCTTCAGTAATAAGAAAGCCAAGCTGAGAGGAGTGATGCTAATCATTTCTGTTTCTGAATGCATGGATTCATCATAGCAAAAAGCTATGCTTTACAATCTTAAGAACGTCAGCCTTGAGCTTCTTGTTTATTCTACCAATATTTTTGTTGCCTTGCATTAGAAGTTGCCTTAAAATATCAATATTGTATGTGAATATAATTTGAAAAAGTATTCAATTTTTCTCTCAATGGTTCTGAATCAGCAAGTTATGTTGATTGAGAAATGCGGAAAAGTTGTGTAAGATATTATCTCATTGAGAGAGATATCTGTATTGGGAGAGCTCATTCATTAATATTGTTTCCTCTCAGCTCTGAAGTATGATCTCTATACCCTTTAAATGAAGTTAGTAATACAGTTATAAAGATCAATCATTGAAATGGTAAGATCAAATATAAAATTGGTAATGATCTCCAATAACCACTTATATGAATGAACTTGCCATGTACGTGTGTTTCTTTGGATTGAAGTTTTCAATGGATCAACAATATACTACTGCATGATGATACCCGGTCTCACCAAGCTCATGTCAAGACATTTGAACATTGTCAAGACAGGACCGATTTACAACAAGGTGTATAAATACCTTGAATTATAGATTATAAATACCTTGTACTATATATCTTGCTTTACAAGTTCAGTGTGCACTGAATTATCGATGATAACTATCGCCATAGAAAAAATATATGTTACAGTGTAGGCCTACTCGTTGTTAACCGCATTTAATTGACCGATCGTAGTGAGGTCTATGTTTTAACTCGGATTTTCTTTTGTCTGTCTGTATGTAACGCAATTACGGCCAAACGCGTTGATAGAATTCGATGAGATTTGGCAGGAATATTCCTTTTTCAACTGCGCGTCAATGAATACACAAGGTTTTTTGAAATTTTGCATCTCAAAGATGATATGAAAAGAAAAGGAATTATTAATCATACAATCTAAGCAATATTTTGGCATTTTTTTGTAAGATCTATTTGAACCTAATGGCGGAGGACTAAGATATTTAAATTTTATGCTAATTTGAAAGTCGGAAAGAGGATCTGTAAAACTTGAGAAAGAAGAACCAGCACTCGCCAGCCAAATGCCACCATAAGAGGACCCCAAATATTTTAGAGCGTAGTACCTTACTAATGATTTTGTAAAAGTTAAAGTTAAAGTAAATTATTAAATTTCTTAAAAGACTTCGTGATGCTATTGTGAAGCAGAAGTCATTTTCATTTCAATTAAACTTATAACCCCTTGGAGGAGACGATTCCGGCTACCATATTCCCGGACCACATGGAGTTGGATCGACATCGGCGGCTTACAAGAAGATTTTCGACACGTGAGTGATTAAATTTGAATTAGTGATGGGCGCCCTAGTGCTTCGAATTAATCTGATGATCAAAGCTAGCTCGCCGAAAGGGTTTTATTATAAATTGAGAAATTAATAAGAGTAATACTTGCGCAAGTAAAATTAGTATTAAAGGTATTTATTTGAAAGAAAAATATAGATCAATATTTCAGAAATTTCTATTAAATCAAAGAAGTACAAAATCTAGGCTATTAAAACATATGCATATGATATTTAATTTTTGCAATACAATTTGCGATAATTTATTATAGTTCTAATTCACTAGATGAATGGCTCTACCTATTCCGTCAGGTGCCGAATCTTGCACCCTGAGATAAAAATATATATTCGATACAAAGAAATCTACTAAGTACTAGAGATTTTAATATATATATATTTGGATTATTAGTGGCTAATTTATCAAGCTGATCTTAAAGCACACATTTTTAATTGAATTGTCCAAGTCGACAAGTATTAGCAAGCGCATATCGCAGCTACATGCAACAGAATGCATATGATTTTAAGATAAAGGCACATGGTAATGATTCGTGCCATAAATCTAGAATATAAAGTTTAGCCTGTGATATTTTATTGATTTCAATTATTGTTCTATTTTTATATTATATTTTTTATCGCTCTTTATATATTTTTTGCCTCGATTGATCTTTGCATTATTTGTGTAATATATGTATGAACGTTCATGGTGTGCAATTTATTTTTATTCCTCAACACTATAGTATAAGTATCATTTTTATATATATATTTATTATTTATTGAATTACAAGAGTTATAGGAGAAGCCCATATCTAGGCCTATCAAGATTTTTTAAGACTGAATACTATTAGAAAACCACGACCTAATTATATCAAATCTCATGCTTTACCGACTGATGCCAAGCAGGAGGCTAATCGTTATTTAAATATAAAGAATAACGTGACATAAAGACATGCCGTACCAACGTGGGACTGATGATGAGAGCCAAGCTCATTGAATAATTATTTGAAATTAAGTCAATAACCATATTGAAAATTATAGATAACTTATACGAGTTGTGAGGAAAACTGGCGAAGAGAAATTTGTATTACTTTTTGGGGAATCAATAGCTTTAAATAAAGAGAAATTATATGTTTTAAAGAAAATTTTATATTATTAGTACTGTAAAAAATTACATGTTTATAGAGAGAGATTATATTTTATAAGCCTAAACTGCTATTACTTTCTAGTCAAAAATATATTATGTGTTTAAGCCGGTTGGAAAATAAGTCACAGCCTGTAAACTAGCCAAGAATAAATCAACACAAACATTGGGGGCGCTAGAGCATTATAAAAAACTTAAGTATAAATACCTTGTTGTAAGAGTATCCAAACACTTTACACATCACTGTTTCACTGTAAGTCCCGGTTTGTGTCTCTTTTTTAAGCATTTTCGCCTATCATTTTTTATCACTGTTTAATTAGCATTTATCATATTTGACATAATGAATCACACTCCCGCAAACTCTGAAGTTTCATATATGTACGGCGGTTGCACAGATCCCACTTTGTCGACTCCAAGCACATCAAACCCCACCACGGTAGATGCCAATACGCCACGAGAAAGGGAACCAGGAAGCGTCGGGTCGATAGTCTTCGATCCACCAGGTCTGCAACCTCTATCATCCACTCGAATCGACGCCGCTGACACACCATTGAATCAACGGATAGTAGAGATCAACTTTGAAGGGGGCGAGGAGCAGCCTGCAGAACCCGCATCGCCGGAGGCCGAGTCACACCTGAGCAAACAAAGTATATTTTCAATCACAGAGTTAGATCCGCTTCAAAAGGTAATAATGGAACAAACTAGCAGTACTTTCAATATTATGTTACAAAAAACAATGGATAATATGATGCAGGAGATTAAAAAAGAGATTGCTACAGTAAAAGAGGAAAATAAACAAACAGTGGAACAGGGCATGAAAGAGACCGCAGGCGCTATAAAATCAGTAGAACAACGGTTGGATAATATTGAAACTAAAGTAGAGAATCATAGGGAAGAATTAAAAGCAATGATAACCCTACAAAAAGAAAGTCAGGATAAAGTTACGGCAGGATTATCGGAAAGGTTGGATACGGTTACATGTGAACTCAATGAAAGGATAGATAACCTAACCATACAAATCACTACACCCATTCAGGATATAACCAATAACATTAAGGCCGATTGCCACCAAGAAATCCACAAACAAATTACCGTTGCCAATCAAAACTTAACAACTACAGTTGACAAAAATATTAACAGTATTAAAGAAATACAAAATAAACAGATTAATATGTCCACAAAAATGAACCAACTGCAAGGTAGCATCAATCAAAATACTGAAACCTGTAAAGCTTTAAACGGAACTCTACTAATTCAAAAATCCACTCTGACTCAATTAAATCAAGAAATAAACGCAAATAAAATTACACATAATAGTCAATGGCAGATAACACAGGAAAAAATAATAGCATTGGAAAATCATATTCAACAACAACCTCAAGGGATTCAAACAGACAACCTCAACGTACATAGTATATTACAAGGACTAGGAAAATTTGATAATACTGATCGCCATTTGCAACCTCAACCATTCATTGATCAGATAAAATTAGTACAAACTCTTGCACCTACCTCTTGGAATTTTTGGCGTCTTCGTTTGACTAATTTATTGATTGGCGAACCCCTGATGTTCTTTCGGAGTAGAGCCCATGAATTTACATCATTGGATGAGTTTGTCGCTGTCTTCCTGGAACAGTATTGGAGCAGAAGTAAACAGTTGGACGTGCTAGCGGACATCATATCATGCGATTTCAACCCTAACTTAGACGGTGCATGTACCACTTTCGTCACTGCCCTACAGTTTAAAAATTCTCAATTGAGCGAGCCCATTAATGAATCGGCATTAGCAAGTATTATTTTAAAGAAGCTACCGTATCAAGTTAGAATGGCACTCGCCACACAACCCATTACTGATTGTAAGCAGCTGATAAATCATTTATATGGCATACAGTCTGCAATGGCAATATCAAACCACCGCTCAGACCAGAGATACGCACCAAATCAACATAATTCAAAATTTAATCAGCATAACAGCCAAAATTATGAACCGGTATCATATGATCGCTACCGATCTGCTCCTCAATTTGAACGCCGCTATGAGCACAGGCAAAATGGTAACTGGAATAATGAAAAATTTCAAAATCGCACAACCAACCACTATGCCCAGCAGAGCAATCGTAAGAATCACTATGATGGCCGTGATCGATTAAACTCAAATAATAATCACACACAAAACAATTACAACAGAAATTATAAACCGCCACCTCAACAAGTAAGTACAAATTATACATTAGCACATGCAATAGGATTGAATCAACAAAAAACCCGGAACCCAACACCCAACGACCCGCCACCAGATATACAGAAAACTACAGCTAATAAACCATGACTATATGATACCCCCGATACAGCAAGCACAAACTCAAGTGAAACAAACCAAGAAAAGCAGGATATTTCAACATCATACACCACATTCAGAAATGATTTACCGGAGACTTTGTTAGAAGAAACGGAAAAAGAAAGCAGGCTACCGGATATACAAATGCAAGCGTATATCGATATAGAAATATATGGAATGAAGGTTCAAGCATTAGTAGATAGTGGTTCACAATGTAGCCTCATACAAACAGACTTATTCCAACGTCTGAAAGAAAAAACAAAATTAGCTACTCTACCGTTAACCAACGTATATGTATCAGGTATCAGTCCAGGACGGCGAATACATATAACTACTCAATGTTTACTGGAAATAAATCTTCAACAACAACGATTCGCATATACATTTCTTGTATTACCTGTTTCCGGTCCGCACATAATAATAGGTACAGATTTTCTACAACACTTCCAGGCCTGTTTAAATTTCCAAACCTCGAAATTTCATGCATTTACCGAAACCGAAGCATACGAAGTTATAGTACCCCTTGATCTGAAGAAACGCACTGAAGGAATCGCTGAGGTACATTTCGCTCACTACATGGAAGGCGTGCCGAGGGAGTGGGGTATCCACGGAATGGAAAATGCTATGGAGTGTATGGAGGTATTAAGCCTAACAACGAAGGACCGAGCACCGTCAAGAGCCGACTCTAGTACCGAAGAATTGTTAGAGATACTGATAAACAGAATTCATCAACGTACCGATTGGCACCCTGACACTAGACAAGAAATAATTCAAGTATTCCGCAAAAATGCAGACGTTTTTTCCGAACAACCTGGCCTAGCTACTCACTTCAAATGTTCACTCAACGTTAAACCACACGACACGTATTACCGCAAATCATACCCCATACCTTTCACCTATCGATCCGCCGCCATAGCAGAAATATCTCGCATGGAACAACTAGGAATTATAGAAGAATCCACAGCACCCTATAGTTTGCCGATTGTGTGTGTAGCCAAAAAGGATGGAACAGTGAGACTCTGTCTGGATGCTCGCGCCTTGAACCGCATATTGGATGATGACCGAGAAGGACCAGACCAAATTGAACAAGTTATGCAAACTTTCCATGGCAAGACCATATATTCAACGGTAGATCTGAGCGCAGGATATTGGCAAGTCCAAGTAGCACCGGAATCGCGCGATTATTTATCTTTCCTGTTTAATGGACGCAATTATAGGTTCACTCGTTTAGCGTTTGGATTAAGAAATGCTATGGCTATATTCATACGATGTTTGAGACAGGCGCTAGGAGACGATATCAGAGACTACTGTACATTATACGTGGACGATGGATTAATAGCCTCACAGAATATACGTGAACATTGCCAGCATTTAGATATAGTATTTGATAGATTGATAAATTGCGGATTGAAACTCAAACTATCTAAGTGTGAATTTTTTGCGAGAGAGGTGAAATATCTAGGACACATAATTACACCTACTGGCATATCACAGGACCCGGACAAATTATTAGCCATCAGACAATTTCCATCACCAACCAACCGTAAACAATTGCAAAAGTTTATTGGATTTTTACAATTCTACCGCCGTTTTAATAAACAAATGTCACACTACACTGCTCAACTCAGTCATATACTGTCTAGTACCAAGCCTTGGATTTGGACTAACAAAGAAGAGATCATATTCCAACAACTAAAAGAAGCCTTCCTAAATTCCGTCGTGTTGAAACACCCTAACCTAAAGAAACCTTTTTTCTTGAATGTCGATGCATCAGATTACGCGATAGGCGCAGAGATTTTCCAAGAAGATGAGCAAGGAGAGAAAGGAGTGTTAGCATTTTTTAGTAAGACACTCAATCCAGCCCAGCGTCGTTATTCTGTGACCGAAAAAGAGTTGTTGAGTATTGTGGAAGTATGTATTAAGTACCGGACATTGTTACTCGGCAATAAGATATTTATCAATACCGACCACAAAGCCTTAACATTTTTCAAAACAGCCAAATTGAATCACAACCGCTTATCTAGATGGTTTCTTGCGCTTCAAGAATACGACATCGAATTGACCCATCTGCCAGGAAAGAAAAATCAGACCGCCGACTTTCTATCCAGGGAAATAGACGCTACATATTGTCAAGATACCAACCTGAGATGTTTCGCCGTAAAGAGTGGAGAAAGCATACCATATCCTCCCAACATCCAACCACGAATTCATACCGCCATGTTAACACCTGAAAGAATCCGTATCGCCCAATATGAAGACCCAAGACTGTCCCGGATCCGTGAACTGATGGAAGAAGGAGCTGCCGAACCGCCCGACTACCTGCGACAGTATACCCGCTACAAAGGATTTATGTTCCACCGACCGGCTAAAAATACTTACGACTGGCGCCTAATCATCCCCGCTAATATGGAAACAGATTTGATAAAAGAAGCTCACGAACGCATTGGACATTTTGGAACTACGAAGACCCTCCACCTACTAAAAGAAAGCTGTTATTTTAAAAGCATGCATAAAAAAGTGGCCAAAATAGTGAAAGCTTGCGATATATGCCAGAAAGCCAAATACCCGCGATACCATATCAGAGGTGAAATGAATCCCATTCTCCCCAGCGCACCATTGGAATTGATATCAGCGGATATATATGGTCCATTGCCCATGGCGCAATACGGAAAAAAATACATATTCGTTCTTACATGTGTTTTTTCAAAATATACCATGCTATTTCCCATAGGTAAATTGACCGGAGAAGTTTTGGCCCGATGCATAACGGAAAGATGGACAAGTGAAGTAGGAAAGCCCAAACGAGTACTATCAGACAACGCAACCTATTTTTGTAGCAAGCAGTGGAAAGAAATACTTCACCTGGCTAATATTAAATGGTCGAGGACATCTCTTTACAGCCCCAGCGCTAATCCGGTAGAGCGACGTATGGCAGAGATCTCTCGTTTTATGCGGACGTACTGTAATGAAAAACACCAACAATGGGTTAGGTATATACCATTTTTAGAAGAATGCTATAATAATAGCCTAAATGAAAGCACCGGTCGTACGCCTTACGAAATCATATTCGGTAAAAGGAATAATACATTTATCGAAAAATTAATTGATTTTCCAAGCTCAGAAGTGAATAAGTTAACAAACCCTAATATCCATCATCTAGTAAGGTTAAAGCTAGAGCAGAAGGCAAATAGCAGAAAGAGATTCCACGACCGAGCATATAAAATATTTTCATATAACGTTGGAGATGAAGTTTTAGTAAAGAGCCACAGGTTATCAAATGCTTTGGAGAAAGTAACTCGCAAATTCTTTTTAATTTATTCAGGGCCATTCACTATAGTAGCCATATCGCAGCATAACACAGTTCAGTTACAAGAGAGTGAGAACACGCACATTGTTTGGTGGGAAAATGTAGCCAATATTAAGCCATATCACAGAATTTGAAATAAATATGATAAGAAATCAAGGAAAACATTATTATCAAACCGATTACTAACCTTCCTTAATAAATTTAATCTTGGTATAGGACCGCGTGGCAACAATCCAATGTTTTAATTCCTTCCAACCGTTAGAAGCCTGCAATAAGAAAAAGAATAATTTTAAATGTGTAATTAAATTAGCTACATCCACTAAAAAAGGACACAAGCGGGGATAATATATTTAAAATTTGTAAATTACCTTTAAAGAGAAAAAAATGCAGCAGTTAGGTTAATTATGAAATTCGACAGCAAATTATGTAGAACCAGTGACCAGCTGGGCAAGCCACCTGAATCAAATATGTAATGCCTGCAAACATATGATTATGAAAAAGTATGGTACCCAAAATTGTTATTTATTATTGTTATTTATTATATTTATTAATGTCGGTATATTTATTTATATGTTTTATATTTATTACTTTTAATTATGCCACGTTTGTTACCTGAAAAGACTTAAAGTGAATACAAGCTACCAAAAAACCAAAGAGCCATTAGCAAAAGAAAAGTATTGTACCTGATGTATAGAAAATTATTTATATTAAGACCTAAGGAATACTATAAGATATAAGCCCAGAAGTTTTGTGAATCGAAATTATTGTCTAAAAGGAATCATTTATGAGAATTATGAAATGTGTGTAGTTAGGTTGGCGGCCCTGCAAGCGGCGAATTTAAAAATTACTATGTTTTAAGTGTTGTCAGGAGGAGTGCGTTTAGAAGTTTATATTTATGATATTTTATGTGTGTTGAGGAGGAGAATTTGTTATTGTATTTGATAAAGGTATAAAGGAGATGCAGCAAATATGTCTGCGAACTGTGATAGAAGTATGAGAGTATAATTTATAAATAAAGTATAGTGTATATCGATGTATTGAAGGGTGGGTTTTCATTAAAAACATTGTGATTCTCAAATATTTTGAATTCAAACCCAGGGGCGCGTGTAACATATTAAATCTGGGTAGATAAAAAGCCCTAACAGAAACAGTAATAGGTCTGAAAATAAAGTAACTGGCTAATATCGCCAAATAGATAATAACTAAGATTAGATAGCATCAGCTTGTTCTGGCTAAATGGTACAAGAACCTAAAAAGGATTTGAAGGAAGTTTATTGCTCATAAATAGATTATTATATAAAATATTTGAAGATTGAGGTTATGTACATGTATTCACGGATCGGTGACCTAGAGATCGATCAAACCGAAGAACGTAGAATCTGACCAAAACCCCTTGGCAGAGCTTTATTGCAATCAGATGGTGTGCAATGTGAAAAAACACCTGTCCACGTGGCTAATTATTAGGTAGCATGGAATTAATATTAATGTATAGAATATTAACTAGCATGTAAAGAGCATAAATAAAAAACCAAATAAAAATAATTTAATGTATTCAGGAAATAAGAGTTACCAGGCGCATGAATACCGAATAAAATTTGCATGCACCAATAGTAAAACGGCAGTTAATAGGCGGCAACTGTAGGCCAATTCAAAAATATTTCTATATATTTATATAAATGTACTAGATTTTGTGTTAAAACTTTGTATAATCTATGTTATCGATATGGCTCGAATGCAAAGAAATTATTAATCATACAATCTAAGCAATATTTTGGCATTTTTTGTAAGATCTATTTGAACCTAATGGCGGAGGACTAAGATATTTAAATTTTATGCTAATTTGAAAGTCGGAAAGAGGATCTGTAAAACTTGAGAAAGAAGAACCAGCACTCGCCAGCCAAATGCCACCATAAGAGGACCCCAAATATTTTAGAGCGTAGTACCTTACTAATGATTTTGTAAAAGTTAAAGTTAAAGTAAATTATTAAATTTCTTAAAAGACTTCGTGATGCTATTGTGAAGCAGAAGTCATTTTCATTTTAATTAAATTTATAACCCCTTGGAGGAGACGATTCCGGCTACCATATTCCCGGACCACATGGAGTTGGATCGACATCGGCGGCTTACAAGAAGATTTTCGACACGTGAGTGATTAAATTTGAATTAGTGATGGGCGCCCTAGTGCTTCGAATTAATCTGATGATCAAAGCTAGCTCGCCGAAAGGGTTTTATTATAAATTGAGAAATTAATAAGAGTAATACTTGCGCAAGTAAAATTAGTATTAAAGGTATTTAATTGAAAGAAAAATATAGATCAATATTTCAGAAATTTCTATTAAATCAAAGAAGTACAAAATCTAGGCTAGTAAAACATATGCATATGATATTTAATTTTTGCAATACAATTTGCGATAATTTATTATAGTTCTAATTCACTAGATGAATGGCTCTACCTATTCCGTCAGGTGCCGAATCTTGCACCCTGAGATAAAAATATATATTCGATACAAAGAAATCTACTAAGTACTAGAGATTTTAATATATATATATATTTGGATTATTAGTGGCTAATTTATCAAGCTGATCTTAAAGCACACATTTTTAATTGAATTGTCCAAGTCGACAAGTATTAGCAAGCGCATATCGCAGCTACATGCAAAAGAATGCATATGATTTTAAGATAAAGGCACATGGTAATGATTCGTGCCATAAATCTAGAATATAAAGTTTAGCCTGTGATATTTTATTGATTTCAATTATTGTTCTATTTTTATATTATATTTTTTATCGCTCTTTATATATTTTTTGCCTCGATTTATCGCTTATTTCAAATTCTTCAAGATTTCAATTATCCAAGTTTTCAGTTTGTCAAGTTTTCAATTAGCACGGGCTATCAGTCTTCAGGTTACTAGTCTCTAATAAAGTGTAGTTGATGAAGTGAAGATGGAGTTGAAATAAGGAGATGAATTGTCATTCATCATGAACATAAATGAAGATTATTGTACTAATAAATCCACTAGCGAGTTGTTCTTGATACCATTACTGGTTCAGTTCAAATACTGGGATGAATCCACAAGGGACTCCCCACCAACAAAAGCCATACGAATCTACTCTTTTACTGGAATAAAATCTGCATTTTTAGAAAATTACCGTAGTTTCCAATTACAGCCTTGGGCTATTTCCATCCGGCGTTCAACCATCGTTTAATTGAAATCGCTGCAAACAAACCGCGGTACATAGAATAAGACGAGACTAAATTTAATTTGTAATGATGTTCCGGTTAACAAGGTGGAGAATAAAGCTCTTGTTTGTCTTCAATTTCATCCGTAGTGATTGCTTTCCCCGAGCGCATCTCCTCTTACAACTACGGTAGTCCAATTTTAACTCCCTAAACGATGGAAATATTCTCTCCTTTTACAACTAGTTCAATTTAGCTTGATTAACGATGCGAATATTTCTCCCCTTACAGCTAGTCCAATTCACCTCGCTAAACGATGAAAATATTTACTCCTCTAGTCCAATTTTAACTCGCTAAAAAACATTTGAATGCCCGAGGTGCAACGAGGAGGTACTTGTTCTTGTTCAAAGAGCAAACTGAAGAATATTATTTTTCTGCTCCGATTTCCACCGCCCGCCCACGTTATCTTTCCACTCAGACGCACAAGTCTCTCTTCTTGAATCTGACTCAATTATCCTGGCGATTGTTTGAGCACTCCTGAGCGTCGACTTATTAATTAATGCGGCAGGTGCTTGGCCGATGATATAATTTTTCTGTCCAATCCTCAGGGAAGTCGCAGCTTATTTTTGATTAGGGTAATGTTCTCAAATGATTGCGATCCCTAGGGGATCATATTATTAATATTGGACTGACTGTTGGGAAAAAGGACTAGCATACAAAATCCGATCGTCTTTGATTTGATTATGGAACCACTCAATTTCGTTCATTTACGGAAAATGATTCTATTTTCCAAATTATAGCAGAAAACGTCTATACAGATTGTTTATTTATCTCTTCTCTGTATAGGGCTACTTGAAATATAAATAGAAAGGAAAATACAAATCTCAGTACCCTTTTTGAATTATTTTATCACAACATGTTGTGGAAAGGGTACAATAATTCAAAAAGGGTACTGAAATTTTCAATTTTCTTCCTATTTAGATTGTTTATTCTAAGATGATAGTCTATGTATTTCTCATCTTCAATCAATCACTCACATTTTGACGTCATACAATAGTAATAACACTTTACATTATCTTTATTATGTAATTTTTCTGGTAAAAACTTGAATTAAAACTTAGTTCCGTTGAGTTCAGAAACAGAATAAATTCGCTTAAAAATAAGATAAATCATCTTCATTCTGCAATAATTCAAGTCAAATCAAGCTTCATCATTTACATCAGCGATAGAAATTGGTCAAAATAATAATAATAATTGGAAAAAAATATATATTCATCAGAATAATATAATATTTGGAAAACTAATTCGGCCAAGATAAAAATACTACTTACTAAGAAGACTTATCAATCAACTACGGATTTATCAAGAAGTTGAAAAGTTGATATGAAGTGTTTGCTGTTTGAATCTCCATTTTGGGTGTCTGAACCGCTAATTGGCTTGTCTAGACCAATCGTAGACGTTTACTAGCTCTTGATAGGTCACGGCTTCCACCAATAGCGGTGCTCGACCGTTTAGTATGGATACTGCCACGGTATATAGAAGAAATACCGTGGATACTGCTTCTCTTGCTGATACTTGTAGGGTCGATTTTCCAGCTCGAGATTTAGCCAAGTTCTAGACTTTAAACAGCTTGAGTCAGAAAATTGGCTTTCCAAAACGGGGCGTGGTCGTAGTCCACGTTTAAATTAAATTTCGAAAAACAAGAAAATTGAACACAAAATTAAATAAAGAGGAAATAGTGTAAAGTTTCAGCCATTTTCAAGTATTTGGGAATGTTCAATTTCGTCAGGGAAAATCGTTTCCAATATTATAGAAATGAGAAAAAGATTATCATAGAAATTACAACTACGCGCCGTTTCGGAAAGCCAATTTTCTGACTCCAGCTGTTTAAAGTCTAGAACCTAAAGTTGAATCTTTATAATCTAAAGTTAGATCCCAGTTAAATCTCGAGCTCGGAAATAATCGACCCTACAACTTAGCTAAATCCTGAGCTCTGAAACCCGGCCCGTAGTGTTAGTTACCAGAGATTGATAATGGTGTGAAAACCGAAACCGGAATCTCGATTTTTTCATAAATCCGTGGTTGGACGGACATATCTTGTATTTTTATTCATTATGGATATCCACCACAATTACACACCACAAACTACTCGGGGATTAGAAATACTACTACTAAATTATAAAAAAATTGTTCACCAGTGGAAGCTTGTATTTGTATTTTTTTAATGCAAAATTTTTATCTACTCACTTATTGCAGTTAACAGATTATTGGAGTGATTTTTTTTGAAATAAGGATCAAACGTAAAAAGTATTCATAGGATAACCATGTTCTTTATATACAACAACAACACGAAACGAGATAGTACAAACACACCTTATGTTCAATTAATTATTGTAATGTAGTAATGTAGCTTTTCTTATTACATGATTATTTTTATCAGTCTTGTTGATAAAAATGATAAGATAAAGTGTGTTTCAGAATGTGTAGTAGAGACAGGTAGATTTTGTTCATACAGGCGCAGTATCACACAGTATATTTCTATTGTAATGCTATGTAAAAAGCCTTTATATTGGAGAAGAGTACATGAAGGTAGAAAAAGAGAAGTACATGCTTTCATCATCTCCTAAACAATCATAACTCATAGAACTTCCCCTACTCTGACACCAGGCTTTCTTACTGCGTAAATTAAGGATGATAAATGATGTAATATATTTTGCTTAAGCAGAATATGATTAATTATGTCACTTGAACAGTAAATAAACCTATCTCAACTGAACTGAAATCTTATCGTTCAATTACAGAATGAAATATTATCTTTCTATCAGAAAATGTAATATTATCGAACACAAGCTGTACTACTCAAAAGGGGAAGAGAAAGTGAGAGGAAAAAGAAAGAGGAAGAAGAAGAGAGAAAGAGAAAGCTTGCGATAATTTGCTTGTCATTTTTCGAGAGGGAGAAATCTCATTTCCCCTTATTGCAATTCGGTTATGAAATTCTCTTCGTGGTTCCTCTCTGGAAGTATCTTGGAGAATGAAATAGTCCTACACTGAACTGAACCACATATTACATGTAAATGTAGGCATGCACTTCTCCACTTTATGAACCATTCAAAGGATCATTGAAACTAGTAGAATTAATTGTTGGGTTCATTGTTATAGTTCAGACAGAATGCACGCTGTAATTAAGTATTATCACATTCAGTTATACTCACTTACATTCACTTTACACTTATTACATTCAATTATACTCACTTACATTCACTTTACACTTATTACCTTCATCAGGATGTAATAAGTATAAAAATTAAATCCTGTATGAGAAACAATAATGAAATACCTAAAAACATAGTTCCAAGTAAATTATAGGAAGAAAGAATAGACATTTAAAAATATGAAGGAAATTTATAATAAAAATTAGAATTCGTATTAAAATATGGGAAAAAATCTGGTGTGGCGCACTCACAAAACTTTCCTTGCCACTATGAGAATTGATCACCTGACGCTAGTGTTCACGCGCATCTCAAGATAGTCTACTTATAAACAAAGATCTGAGCCAGCTGGTGACAGGACAGTAACGCTGGAGACATTCGAGGTCTGCTATCTCTTCATAGTGAATCATCTAATAGAATCAACAGTTGCCAACAGTTTGCAATTGGATAATCACATTTTCTCAAATTTCGAGCTCATTTCCAATTTTAGGTGAAAATGTTACTGAACATAATTTGTAGAGATTTTCATGCTCAATCTTTTCCACTCGAATTTTTTTTAATTTTTTAAATTGCATCAGAAACCTGATAATTGAGAATCTAAAATCAAATTTTGCATAGATGGGGCGGAACTCCTGAAATTTTTACAGATATGGGACTTGTGGCAGTTGTTAGAGCTTAACAATGACTATTTCAGGTATAAATTTGATCAAAATCGTTGGAGCCTTTTTCGAGAAAATCGCGAAAAAACCTGTTTTTGACAAAATTTTCTCCATTTTAGCCGCCATCTTGAATTGGATTTGTTCGAAATTGTTCGTGTCGGATCCTTATACTGTAAGGACCTTAAGTTCCAAATTTCAAGTCATCCCGTTAATTGGGAGATGAGATATCGTGTACACAGACGCACATACACTAATATACACACACACACACACATATACAGACCAACACCCAAAAACCACTTTTTTGAACTCAGGGGACCTTGAAACGTATAGAAATTTAGAAATTGGGGTACTTTAATTTTTTTGGGAAAGCAATACTTTCCTTACCTATGGTAATAGGGCAAGGAAAGTAAAAATGAGGAGAGATCAAACGAGAGTGAGAATATGATTCAAATTTGAGATACTGTAATATTGTTGAGCTCTCTCTGCAAAGTTTCTCATACTTTGTTCATTAATGGAAAATTACAAGAATTTTCAACACTATTTAAAAAATAAAGAAGTGGTGTTGTTGCAGTACAATTTACTTTTCTATCCAATCAGTGAGTCTTCCATGGATCCCAAAATTCGATTATTTCAAAACTGAAGAGCTACATAAAACTTGATAACATATACCACGATGACGTTATCAGCATATTCCATCGTAGTGTGATATGCAAATTAGTCAGCAGTAAAGTAGCTTAAGGAAATCGTCAGTAGCTTAGACTGTCCTTGTTCCAAAGACAAAAAGAATCAATCACTTAAGAATCAAAAATCGAAAACTTATTGTCAGTGACGAAAGTGTTTCTACTGTTAACAATAATATTGTAGCCAATAATATCAGAAACAACTTTTTTTTATAAATAAATTCATCAGTGTATTGTCAAACCACAGATTTATCAGAAATCGAGATACCAATGTTGGTTCTCACTTCATTATCAATCTCTGATAAACTGGAACTAGAGTAAAGAGCACAATATACTTTATTCTAACGACCGAGCACTGTTATTGGTGGAAGTTGTGACCTATAAAGGTGAACGTTTGCAATTGGTCTAGACAAGCCCCTCCCCAATTATAACAAACTTCACCAAATGAAACACAGCAATGAAAGATAATTAAATAGTTACATGTTACGAAATAAATAATACATAGAAACTGTATATGAAATATAATATCGATAACTACCTCAATATCTTTAGCGGATCTTTTTCTAGCGGATACTGTGTCCGCTTCATCTTCAACCTCAGACGTGACGACCATGTGACTGGATATTTTGTCCGACTTGGACTCATGAAGCTACATGAATGTAGGTCATTTCATGCAGTTCTCTTTCTGCATAGAGTGTTGAAAACTCAGACACCCAAGTACGTAGCTGAAGACATTCACTCCTTGAGTGACATTGGTCGGGGTGGTACCCGGCATGGTCCCCATCTGCTGGCTGTCCCAATTCATAGGACAGTCATGTTCAACAAGTCCTTTCTTGTGATGGCTTGTGGATTGTAGAACTCATTGCCTGTTGAGTTGAGACGAACTGAGGAACCTCGTCGGTTTGGCGCGGCTGTTTTCAGGTGGATCAGGGGTGGTGTGGGTGGCTGGACCTAGCACAGGGTTCTTTGGCGAGTTTTTTTTCTATTTCTCGAAACAATTTAATATCTATTATTTTTCTTTCTTCCGATCCTTTTACTTTTTCTTCTTCTTCTTCTTCTTCTTCTTCTTCTTCTTCTTCTCTTCTTCTTCTTCTTCTTCTTCTTCTTCTTCTTCTTCTGCTTCTACTTCTTCTTTTGTAACATTGTATTATTTTCAGTTTTTAATTTTTAATTTCTATTTATATCTTAATTATAATTTAGGTTTGTTATTTTTTTCTACATTGATTATTATTTTGTATTTCAATAATATTTATTAACCTTGTTTTCTATATTGTATTTATACATTTTTTTCTCAATTTGATTTGTTTAATCTTGAATTATTCAGCGTTGTATTGGAAGGTTGAGTGAAAGAGAGGGCCGGCTGCGCCCTAACTCCGCCCTCCTAGGTAAAAAAAAAAATAAAAGCAGCAATTCTATTCTATTCTATTCTATCTTCTTCACAACTACTCATAAAGTGAAAGTTGATCAGTATTCTAGCAATGTACAACAGGGAGAAAATAATGTAATTTACACCACATTTAATCACATTCTACACTCTCTGCGTAGGCCTACAACTCATATCTATCGGCAGAGAAAACTTCTATACATCTAGATTGTCTAAATATTTCTATACTTCTTGATCGTTTATTACGTGCTATCGTTCAACACAATTGCGAAGTGTTATGGCTGATGGAATGTTATCAGAGTTTGAGCTCCTGTAAAAGAGGAAAGCTATTGTTTGGAAGAACGTTGAAAGCTGAAATGTAAGAAGGTAGAAGTTGTCTCATTTTTAATCCAAATAGGATTAATCCTTCCCCAGAGTATCTCGGGTTTCACTTAAGCCAGAGTTATGGATCTGGCCGGTATTACTTTCTTTTGAAGGTGAATGAAATTGTCACTTTCAGCAATATCTTCCTCTTATTGTCTCCGCTCTTTAGACTGTTCCATCCACTCTGATCTTGAGAAATTGAGTGTTGATGTTGAGAAATTCATTTTTGTTCTGTCAAGAGCAGCCACTGAATGAGTCCCTACCTATCACCTCAAAATAAGGATAGAAATAAGGAATCACTCAGTAAAAAATAAGGATAGAATATTGTTACTCCGAGCTCCTTACTCCTTATTACTTACTGATTATGATAAAAATGAGAGAAAAATGTATCTTTTGTTTATGGATGCTATTGTTTGAAAGAGTTGAAGAATGTTGGAGTTCCCTTCCTCAATCAAAATCAAATAATGGACTCTCGGTATTTCATATGTAGTGAGGTCTTCTGTTATCCTTGTATACCATTCGACAAAGCAGATAGAGATATTCTTTTCTACATTAGCAACGTTGCCAGATCGTAATTCAACAACGTAGAAACATGAATAATTACCAAAATATTCAATATCAATTATGAAAATTCATTATTCAATCATTGAAAAGTAAAATTACTTGACGAATAAAATTGAATCGATTATTTTCAACAAGAATGATCGGTCAATATTCAGATATAATATTATATCAGATATATATTATCAAATGAACCGGTATCAGCTGAACTCTATAGAAGGCAGTGGCGAGACATAGAATCGGCACCGCTTTCTCGTATCTTTCTCTACTGTCGTTATAGCGTGGACCTCACGAGAGAGTCAAGTGTGAATCAGGGGCTGTCTCAGCTTCGCTAATTTATGAGAAACATTATTGTTTATTGGCCGTTATACTTTTATCAAATTTCTTGAGATAGATTTATTGATAGCTCTTGATAATTTCTCAACAAGTAAGGTTTTTCTTCTGTACAAATTGCAACATCACTTATTAATAAAGGGGCACCGTGATTTGCTCGTTATTTATTTATTGATAAACAGAACTCAATTCTCTAGAATGATTGGGAAAGGACTAACAGGCTCAGCCCAAAACTGCTTCTCCCCAGAATTTTGATTTATACACTATTAATATTCCAAAAAGTAGATTATGTTCCATTCACTTGAATTCAGGTCAAATTTTCAGTCCAAATATTTGAAAACATAAAAGTTCTAATTTAGATTGTTTGCAAACCAAATTGAATAACAAAATAACACTCACTAATCACTTAGAACTGTAAAATAATGATAAGCTTTGAATATTAAGATATACCAAATTAAATTAGATATACTAAAATTAGAATATTAAGATATACCAAATAGTCAACAAGTTAGATTATTTTGATTGAGTCAATTAAAATTTCTAGATTTCTTGTGAGATATGGTTAGCTAATTGATTACACAGCTGATCTCCCACACAGGCAAACGCATCTCCTGTTATCGACAGAAGACGAAATCATCATCTGTTTTTCCAAGGTTGAATTATCCTTTTCATGTCCTTCAGCGAGTTCTCTCAGGGATGAGACCTAGTGCAATCGAATTTTTATATCATAAACCTACTATGTTCCAAATTTCGTGAAAATCGTTAGAGCCGTTTTCGATATCCGTTGAATATCCATATAAATATCCAGATATAAAAATAACCAAATAACCAGATATCGAGATATATACAGAAATTGCTCGCTCAATATAATAGGATATCATAACTTCTACCAGATACAAACAATATACCATATTACGATAATTTATCGGTATCTTTACTCAACTGTCTCTTAATCCAATGGTAATTTTACGGTTTTCTTTACTCTATGCTTCTACTCTCTATTGCTTCATTACATACTCATTGAAGAAGTCAATAACTGTGCAATGAAATTGTGCCAAAAATCTATAGCAATTATTATTTCATACACTTCCAGTTTGAAGGACATATGCTGAAGGCGGATGATGAGAGATGAGTGGGCCTACAACTTTAGGTGGGTTCCGAACCACCAGGAAGCGATTTTTAAACTTATAAATGGTGAAATAATTGATGTTGATTTCCATGACGAAACACTATATAATAACCTTATTGTAAAAATAAAATAAAATAAAATTTACAAGTAACACAGTGTCTGAACTACAGCAAAGTTATTATAAAGGGTATTTAGAGGAGTTGAGATCTTCACCTTGACAAGGGGAGTAGCATGCGAAGCTCAGTAACAGTGTAAAGCTCAGAGAGCAGTATGAAGCTCAACTTATCTTATCAGAGCTTATGAGCGCGACCACAGAACCAAATCGCTTCCCGTAGGCTCGCTGGAGTAAGTGATAACGTGCTGGTCTAATAATGAAGAGAACCCGAGTTCGAATCTCGACCGGGGCAAAAAGTTTTTGACCACAGCACACTCACATAGATACGGCCACCACGTCTTTCGGAGGAGACGATAAGCCGTCGGTCCAGACTACCTAAAAAGTAGTCGTTACCTCTCATCATCATCCCTCTCACTCATTACCCACGCACAAGCCTGAAAGGTTGTGTGGGAATCACCCTCAGTATTATTAATCCAAAGCACTTGCCTATGGTTCAAAACTCACCTGCCACTAATTTTTTACTTTCCTTGCCCTATTACCTTAGGTAAGGAAAGTATTGCTTTCCGAAAAAAATTAAGGTACCCCAATTTCTAAATTTCTATTTGTTTCAAGGTCCCCTGAGTCCAAAAAAATGGACTGTGTGTGTGTGTGTGTGTGTGTGTGTGTGTGTGTGTGTGTGTGTGGTGTGTGGTGTGTGTGTGTGTGTGTGTGTGTGTGTGGTGTTGTGTGTGTGTGTGTGTGTTGTGTGTGTGTGTGTGTGTGTTGTGTGGTGTGTGTGTGTGTTGTGTGTGTGTGTGTGGTGTGTGTGTGTGTGTGGTGTGTGTGTGGTGTGTGTGTGTGTGTGTTGTGTGTGTGTGTGTGTGTGTGTGTGTGTGTGTGTTGTGTGTGTGTGTGTGTGTGTGTGTTGTGTGTGTGTGTGTGTGTGTGTGTGTGTGTGTGTGTGTGTGTGTGCATGAGTGTATGTGCGTCTGTGTAAACGATATATCCCAATTGACTGAAAATTACTTGAAATTTGGAACTTAAGGTTCTTACACTGTAAGGATCCGACACGAATAATTTCGATCAAATGCAATTCAAGATGGCGGCTAAAATGACGAAAATGTTGTCAAAAACAGGGTTTTTCGCGATTTTCTCGAAAACGGCTCCAACGATTTTGATCAAATTTATACCTAAAATGTCATTGATAAGCTCTACAAACTGCCACAAGACACATATCTGTAAAAATTTCAGGAGCACCGCCCCATCTATGTAAAGTTAGATTTTAGATTCCCAATTATCAGGCTTCAGATAAAATTTAAACAAAAAAATTCAAGTGGAAAAGATCGAACATAAAAATCTCTACAATTAATTAATGTTCAGTAACATTTTCACCTAAAATTGAAAATAAGCTCGAAATTTGAGAAAATGTGATTTTTCAAAGCTGTTGGCAACTGTTGATTCTATTAAATCATTCGCTATGAAGAGATAGCAGACTTAGTGTGTCTGCAGCGCTATTGTCCTGTCACCAGCTGCCTCAGATCTTAGAATAGTAGACTTGAGATGCGCGTGCACACTAGCGTCAGTTGATCATAACGTCAAGGAAGGTTGTGTGAGTGCACCACACCAGATTTTATTCAATGATTTCTCGTGATCAATTTTTCATTTACACAAAGACACAAAAACACAAGCCTAGAAATGATGCGTGAATCATCCTCAGCAAAAAAGGAATAGAATACCAATGAGGGTATAATAGTTATTTGTGCAACTAGTGCGCAAAGTGACAGTTTGCTGCACCAAAAGAAACGTTTATGGTTTCTTGAAGTGCAGCAGAGGAACTTTGCGCACGTATTTCACATTACATTTTTCCTTCAGTTACCATTGAATATGAAAAGTGGGTAATTATGGGTAAAATTCCCTGAAATCCATCAAATGTTTTTCTGTGTAATTTTATTATTAATAAAAACCTTAATCTATTTAAAATTGAATAATAATGTAGTAGTAAATGAATGAAGGCGGTTGTCACTGATGTGGTGGCTGTCAACTGCTGTTATCCACTGCCTTAATATTATTATAACGTGCACCACAGTCACTGTTACCAACTTAATTTTGATTTTCCTGCAATGGTGCTCCATATAACCTACTAACTATTTTGCGTTGCCATGCTGCAAATCTGGAGTACGCAAAGTATTACTTTGCGCACTAGAGCGGAAAAGTGATTCTTTGCGGCCTGCAATCAGTGCAGAAATGGCCACTTTTCAGGGTAACTGTAGGAAAATTATATATATTGCATCACACTGCACAATCGTAAGGATCATGTGAGCATTATGATCAGCAGAAAAGGAATAGAAAACCAATGAGGTTATGAATGATATTATTGATATATTGTAGTAATGTTTATCAAGATAGAGAAGCATTATAAAGTGAGCTAATTATCATGGAATTCAGGAGAGTCTAATCTTCTAATCCTTTCTAATCTTCTAATCTTTAAAATCTTCTAATCTTCTAACCTTCTAACCTTTAATCTTCTAATCTCTAGACACGTGGATTATCCTAATGATGCAGAGTATTCTGAGAAAGATTATCTGGGAATTTTGTAGTACGATAAACTGACTTGAAGCTTCCTCAGGCTTCAGACTCATACCATATTGCCAATAATTGCATTCCGTCAAGTTTAATGAGATTACTGAGTGAGCTGCTTATGGCGCTCCTGCCTTCTATGATTTAATTTGGAAACTGGATACTTCATTTTCCACCATTAACTCAATTATTGAACCGTCTCAACTGATCGAATTACAACTTGTGGAATAATATTCTCTTTAGTAAACAAGTCTGCTTACGACATTGGAACAACATACATTTGCCGAAGGATCTGACTGAATCAATCTGGAGCAAAATGGAGAAGTTTTTATACAAGAAGTCAAAACATATACTTTCTGGACTAACGGAAAGCGGTTTTCAGGGAAGGAATAGCTCCGTGTTGTGCCTGTTGGTCCTCCCCCAATTGTTCCATTAAATAAATGTATCCTATTCTAACTGTGTTTTTGAATAAGTGAATCAATAAATGAATATAAGATGAACACTCGCAATGGTCAAGTTGTTCAGCTGAGTGTGATAAGTCTCAAAGATTGAATAGCATTCAGAAATACTATGAGTTTGTTATAAATGTGATTAATTATACATTTTTCAGTTGAATGCGCCTTTGAAAAGGACCAACTCACTGGAAATGGAAACCTTCGCTGCTGTGGAGGTGCTTACAGACTTATGCGCCAAGAACACGCGCATTCAACTTCTTATCAGTTGATGTTCAGCTTGATATACCTGTGTTCTTACAGAAACAGTATATTATAAGCATTAAATCCGCTGATAAAAAGCAAACGTGTTCGTGGCGCATAAGTCTGTACGCACCTGCATTCACATCAAAGTTGTCAACAACATGTTGTTTAGGGATAGTTTTCCACAAAAAAGGTGTCAATATTTTTCCGTAGGAAACAAGTTGCTGTTCTCAAATATAAAACAACGAGCGTTGTAAATTCTATGCCCAGACGCCATCGCGTATTGACGTGGACTGTGATGGGAGGAACATTTTCTTGCAACTTTCTCAATGTTCCTCACACTAGTTGGGGAATCTATTGTTTTTGAAACCAAGGATTCCTACAAATTGACGACAACATGCTGCTTTGCTTCGAGAGAAATTGGCAACAAATTGTCGCAATTTGTTGAAAACTCTGGTGTAAACGCGGCTTGGTGCATGTATTCGTCCAGTGTGTAGTGAAAATTAGTATTTAACTGCCAAAAACAGTTCAAAAAGTCCTTTTATTATTTACTAGCAGGTAACTCGTGCTCCGCAAGGGTATAATTGGAAACTTGACCTACTGGAATCTTGAAGAATTAGGCCTATAACCATTCTCAGTAAATTGAGAATAAATGTGCAAAATTTCAAGTACAGTAGTTTAGACGTGATGATGTGTCATTCGTGAATTTCCTAACCCGTCCGTGAATCAATCAATCAATCAATCAATCAATCAATCAATCAATCAATCAATCAATCAATCAATCAATCAATCAATCAATCAATCAATCAATCAATCAATCAATCAATCAATCAATCAATCAATCAATCAATCAATCAATCAATCAATCAATCAATCAATCAATCAATCAATCAATCGATCAATCAATCAATCAATCAATCAATCAATTAATCAATCAATCAATCAATCAATCAATTAATTAATCAATCAATCAACCAACCAATTAATCAATCAATCAATAATTCTCTATTGTGATAAAACACAAACGTCTGTTTATAACGAACGTCAAAGATACAATAAAAAAAATAAAAACAATCAGAAGAATTAATACAACAAATCAAATCAAATCATCAAATCAAATAATTTATTTGCCATACAATAAATACATATTCAAAACATAATAAAAGAAAATACATAATTTTATAATCAAAAGTATAAAATAATTTAAATAAAAATTAAGCATAAATAATACCAAAATCATAATTAGATTCTCAATCTAATTATGGCATCACCAGCAAAAGGAATCAAGCCTTGCCCGCTGGTGAGAGTTGCAATCAGCTAGTTAAATTGGTTGTTTCCTAGTTTTATACAATAATAGAGAAAAAAAAAATAATCCACGCTTTAAAATATGCTTTAAAAAATTAGATTATGCCTTCAATTGAAAAGAAATAGTTTTCTCTTATCCAATTTTTTAGTATTTTGTAATTAATTTTTGCTTCCAGATCAAAAGGCAATTCATTTATGAATCTTGTACTTATATAAATGAGCTGTCTTCTAACTACTGTTAGTTTTGTTTTATAAATTTTATATTTATAGGTTGTATTTGGTCTTAAATCATATTGAACTATATCATTTAATAAAAATTTGTTTTTATACTTTATTATATATTTTGCTAAATTTTTCAAGTACAATTATCGCCTTACAGTCATCACATTAAATTCTTCAAATAGCAGATTCGTTGGATGCAATCGAGGTTTATTCAATATTGTTTTAATAATACACTTTTGAGTGATAAATAAGTTATTTAAATGACTATCGAAAGCCCCACCCCAGATTGTTAACCCATATTCTAATATGGATTGCACCAAAGCAAAATATACTGTTTTTAAATCCTGAAATTTGAGTATTTTGTTAATTTTATAGAATTTGAAAGAAATATATTTGAGTTTTTTACATAAATAAGCTAAATGAAAATGCCATTTCAGGTATTCGTCAATAATTATCCCTAGATATTTTAGGTTACTTACATTTTCAATACTTGGACAAACGCAGAGAACAACAGAATTGGCAATTGGAAATTCTTTCCTTCATCATATTATAGATTTTCCAACCAGAAGTGAAGATTAAGGAAAAGAAATGGCGATTCGAAAAGGTCGATTTATTTTAGTTGACTAGAAAACATACATCTTTCATTTTTCCTAATCTATAGAACTCTCCAGACTCTATTACATCTAAATGACCCAACACGATAAAACACTTTTGTTTCGTTCTCTGGGCTCGGTCTGATTAGCGAATGCGAGGGTTGAATGAGTCTGAAGCCGAGTCTAAGACTTGGATTTGATTGGTTTTCCCTCTACTCGATTTGTGTCTGTTGGTTGACCAGAAAGAAGAGGATAAAACTGCAGTTTCTCATTAAAGCTTCAAGCTCCGAGCGACGAGATCCTTTGCGCTTTGCCCCACAGAGATAGAAAAGATAGATAGAGATAGAGCCAGCTCATTGATTGACGTTGAATAATTACTGTTGAAAGGTTTCAGCGCTACGATCCCAGCACAGACTATCTAATTGACTGGGATTCGATTGACCACTCGTAATGCGGAGAGCGGAATGTTTCATTATCTAGGCTTGGGAAGCTGAAATTTACTCTCCCAGACTCCAAATAGCACCAAATAGTTCTACAGTATTAACTCGAAACTGGGAACTTTTGGAAACTGGAATTCACGAACTGGAATTAACTGATAATTATTACTTTCAAAACTACCAAGATAGGGAGCTAGATAGTGGATCTAAGAGAGTAGATAGTTGCAAAGATTTTATTGATAATTACTTCCAACTAGGCTATTAAGATATTAGGCAATTAGATAATGGATCTGAGAAAGTATTTATAGTTTCAACGAATTTACTGATAATTTACATCCAACTACTAAGCTAGTAGGCAACTAATAGATAGAGGACAGTAGATTCAAGATAGTGGGTAGTTCCAGCTACTATAGTGAGGTCCACGTTATAATGGCAGTGGACAAAGATGGGAAACCAATGTTGCCCAATCCTCTGTCTCATCAATGCCTTCTATAGACGTTAGCTGATACAGGTTTATTGATGTAATATTAACTGTTCATTCTCGTTTGAAATAATCAATTATCAAGCAAGAAATTATATTTTTCAATAATTCGATAATGAATTTTCATGATTGAGATGAAATATTTTGTTGTTTAATTATTAATTCTACATTGTTAAAAGACTATCTGGCAACAGAGCATAGAGAGAAAGAGATAGCGCTATCCGCTTTTTTGAATGATAGACAAGAATAGCAATACCATTGCTAATCAAACACTGCCATTATAACGTGGACCACACTATAGCTAATAGGCAATAATAATATCATAAGTAGAGAGCATAATGAGCATGTAATCTGTAATTAGCATAAATATATTATATAAACTGCGAAGGAACTCAGAAAAAGAGACATGCATACTGGTTTTATTGAAATGGTTTGAATCTTCTGAATAAGTTGAAAGAACTATAATTTTCGAATCAAAACTACAGAAGTTTCATTCAATGAAACCAGCACAGAATGATGAATGGTGATGGTAATAAGAATAGTGATGATTGGAAATTGGTGAGAAGTTTGTATTGGCATCCTATCGTCAATAAAATGAACTTTCCAAAAAATGCATTGTATATTGCCAATATTTGAGATTGTTGGCGTGAACCTAATTTTGGCTCTTCTTTGTGATTGTCTTTGTCTCTGTTTAATTCACAAACAACATTCTCCAAATCATTTATTACTAGTTCATTTTGTTAAATCATAATAGAGATGTGATTTCAATTACCTAGATTTCATGACTAAATGAGTCTCAAATCCAAGCTCCTCACTAGAAAATACCTAAGAGAATACCAAATAGACGCTCAAGAGGAGTTTCATATTCATTTAACCATGGAATGTACTGTAGCTGATCAACACCACATTACTATCATGTCCCACATTCCAATAGTAATGATGCTATAATCCTATCCCATCCTATCTTATAATCCTATACTATCAAGCGATCAATTTCTGTTTATATGTTTAGAAGTTTATATATTTATGTTTCTGTATGTGACCGGATCTCGAAAACGGTTCTTGTTTTCTCACGAAATTTGAAACAAAGTAGGTTTGTGATATAAAAATTCGAATGCACTAGGTCTCAATCCTGGGATAACTCGCTGAAGGACATTAAAAGGATAAATACGTCCTTGAAAAAACAGCTGGAAATTTTGTCATCTGTCGATACCATAATGGAAGTGAGTGAGCGAGTGCAAGTGTGGGTTATTCCTCAGCTGATCTCACGAGAAGTATAATCCAGCAAGAAAAACTTATTTTTGTTTATTTCTCTTTTTTAGAAAACATGTTCACTTCAGAAAGTCCAAAAAAGTAACTAGGTGCTGTTAGTGTAGAATAGTACATAGTATATTAACAAAAATATTCTAGCAAATAGTATATCATTCTAAATCGAATTCATAGTATATCTATTTGTAATAAATTCATGTGTTTGTTTTTTGAAATGTGAATAAATTGTTATTTTGATGAGTGATAGTAGTTTAACCTAGATTTTGATTTGGACTCTATTGGATTTGGAATTGGAAAAGGGACAGTTTTGGGCATAAGCCTGTTGTGCCTCCTCATATAACTATGAAAATAATTGTTCAACTGGAAAAATGAATAAATATTTATAAACTATGAATTCAATCTTTCGTTACAAATTTTCTATGCTTTTACACTCCAGAGCGAAGCTCGGTCCCCCGATATTAAATTATATTCATCAATACTTGCAGTATTATTCATCAGCTGCATGATGAATTCAATAAAGCAAAAAGAGAAAACATTCAACGTTGTTTTTTCTTGTTGAAGAAGATTGTCTTCGTGGATAATGGAGCTCAATAACACTTTGTCACTGATAGTGACGAACGACATGTTGAGACCACAAAGATTTGGTGGAGACTATAACTATTTGGACAGACTCTTCCTTACATAATCCTACAAATAAACGAATCAAGTTCTTCAGTGATGGTTACGTTGAAACTATGAAGATTTTTGTAGATTTGGACAAACTCTTTCTTACTCGATCCCACAGATAACATCTTTACAATTCAGTAAAAGGCGCAATAAATTCCATCGTTTCTCTCTGCTAATTTATCGAGCAGTGCTTCCAGTCAACTCCAATCGCTGGCATCCGATGATTGGCTTAATTCTCTCACTTCCAATACCCTCTCTCTCGCATCCTCATACCCTCTCACTCCCAGGATGATCTCTTTCCTTGCAGCTGATGAGCTGCAAAATGCTTCCTTAGAGCGGAGCAAGTCGCACGGAACAGAGCTTCTGCATCTCGATTCGGAGATGAGCTTAGAATTTCAAATCAGCATTAATGATGTCTATGGTTTTCCTCAACACCTGATCCTGTTTAGTTCTGGGAAATTACGAGCTAAAACTCGTCGCAATCTGAGCACAGTCGTAGGTTTCGGTTTATTGTGTATTCTGTTTCCTTGGAATTTTTTTTGTGGAGAGAAATCAAATATTCCCTCTCAAACTAACTCAAAATAACCTCTCAAACAATCTACAACTGAACTTACACATTGATTCAGGTGGAATAAGTTAGCCGCTTCCTCCAAGAAACATGTAGTTTAAACCATCATCTGTCTCAACTAAAACACATCATAATGAATGAACATAAATATTTTTTTATTTATCTATTAGGATTATACAACTTACAGAAAAGTACCACAGGCTAACTTACGCCCAAAACGGTTCCAATTCTAATTCTTACAACAGTCCAAATGTAGCTAGAGGTTATGTGTCACTTCAAAATTCTTCAATTACAAACCCAATTTACAATCCATAAACACAAAAATCATTTTAAATTGAAAAAAATACTTCTAAAATTGAATTAAATTAATTACAAATAATTGGAAAATTCCAAACTTTCAAAAAACTATAAAATTTTGGGACCGAAAAGACAAACAAACTATTTAGAACATATGAGATGAATTCATGAAAGCCGAAAACCTGTGCCTTATCATATCCTATTATATTAAGCGAACAATAATTTCTTTATATGGTTATATGGTTATCTGGTTATCAAGAAAGTTCTAGTTTAAACCATCAGCTGTCTCAACTGTAACATATCATAATGGATACATAAATACTTTTAATAAAGATGTTCACAAGCATGACACTCACAATAAGGGGAACATTTGTACAGACTATTGCAGATTGAGTAAATCTCTCAAAAGCCATACGGTACTATCAAAAAAGGTTCATAACAAGTTTTCAAACCCCCTAAACAAATATCCAAAGGAGATTTTCCTCCACAAACTAGATGAATGGCTTTTAAGAAACCCTTTTTATAGTATTGCGGAGTTTTTCGAGCACACCGACATTGATTTCTAAAGAGTGCTTGAATATACGGTAATTGTTTGAAACATGTTATTCATTGTTATGAATAAACCGGAACTGTTTGGTGAGATAATATTATAATGTTTATCTGTCTAATATTTCTCTGTTTTTGAGTAGGCCTAAGCGAAATTTATGTATTATATATGTATGATGTATGTATATGTTGATTATTAAACTGATGACTTTGTCAATAACATGTATTTGTTCACGGCAATAAAAACATTATGAATTTTGAATTTTGAATATCCTATTATATTAAGCGAGCAATAATTTCTGTATATGGTTACATGGTTATCTGGTTATCAAGGGAGTTCTAGTTTAAACCATCAGCTGTTTAAACTGAAACACATCATAAAAACACATATAATGTATACATAAATATCCTATTATATCAAGCGAGCAATAAATTCTGTATATGGTTATATGGTTATGTGGCTATCTGGTTATCTGGTTATGTATGTCCAACGAATCTCGAAAACGGCTCTAACGATTTCCACGAAATTTGGAACATAGTAGGTTTATGATATAAAAATTCGATTCCACTAGGTCTCATCCCTGGGAAAACTCGCTGAAGCACATGAAAAGGATAATAATTTATTCATCATTGGAAAAACAAATGATAATTTCATCGTCTGTCCAAACAGAAGATGCGTGTGTGGGAGAGAGACAGAATTATTTACAGCTGTGTAATCAATCAGCGAGAAATATTATCTAGAAAGTTTAATCGACTTGATTAAAATAATCTGATTTGTTGACATGACATGATAATCATTCCAAACTAGAGTATATCATAATTTTCAAAGTTATTCATTATTTGACAATTTTAAGCGATTAGTGAGTGCTATTTTGTAATTCAATTTGGTTTGTGAATAATCTAAATTAGAAGTTTTTTGTTTTCAAATGTTTGGACTGAAAATTGAACCTGAATTCAAGTGTATGGAACATAACCTACTTTCTGGACTATTTATATTGTATAAATCAAAATTTGGGGAAGAAACAGTTTTGAGCTGTGCCTGTTAGTCCTTTTCCAATCATTTTTAAGAATTGTGTTCTGTTTATCAATAAATAAATAACGAGCGAAGCTCGGTGCCCCGATATCAATTTGGTTTCTCTCCCACACAGGCATCTTTTGTTTATCGACAGACGACGAAATTATTATCTGTTTTTCCAAGTATGAATAATTATTATCCTTTTCATCTCCTTTTTCCTAGGGATGAGACCTAGTGCAATCGAATTTTTATATCATAAACCTACTATGTTCCAAATTTCGTGAAAATCGTTAGAGACGTTTTCGAGATCCGTTGGACATAAATAACCATATAAATAACCATATATATAAATATATACAGAGATTTCTCGCTTAATATAATAGGATACAACCATAAATATTGTGAAGCTGTATTTTACTCGCCTCACATATGTAGAGAGATTTGCCAAATCATGTAGTGCTATATTTAAATGCCTCACGTTGGGCCGGCAAATCATGTGGTGCGTTTTTTAACGGCTTCACACATGTAGAGTGAATCTTGTGCTGAATCAATGGTGTAGAGGCTATAAATTTTGCAATTGCGTGTGTGGACGCTGAGTGTACACCAGACTGATTGACTCACTACAGGATTCAATACAATTGTCGGAATCGCGGGAGGCCTAAACGCTCGCTCACCCTTGATTCTTCTAATGACAGATTGTATAATGATGAAATTTTTATAAGCAGTGTAGCGACCGCTAAACACTGAATACGGATACCTTAAAATTATTACCTGTGAAGAATGAGCATACAAAATCATACAGGTCGAGCAAAAATCCCGATGTAGATAATTTACGGGACTGCGTCTCTAATAAGTTCTGAAGGATTAAAAAACCGGTATTTGGACCAAATATCGTTCAGAATATACTTCGAGAACAGAGTCTTGTCGGGTTTTAAGCTCTATTGTAGGAATTTATATGATCTCTGGCTGCATCTGCTGTACAATTGATGTGTTCGCTCCTAAGTCGAGGTTGGTAACAGATAAAAGCTGATATATGAGCAGGTAAGGACAAAGAATAAATATCTCGATCTGACCCCACTCACTACATCCACTTAGACCTGTTCCAATATCCAGCTTAATTCAATTATTCCAATGATCGTATTCGATCGGTTCTTGATGATATAGAACGTATCAGACACAATAATTGACAGGCTTAAGAAATAATCGAACTCAGAAAACGAATTAACAAAACTGGAATATATTATAATAAAATATATGATCTCACAGTGCAGATTCAGAATATAATTTACAGATTGAAAGTGATTTAACATTAACAAAATGATTAGCAAATTTCTTGTACTTGCATGATACCATGCGTGATTCGACAGAATTTTACAATTGATAAAATTGAACAGTTTTGAAAAAATAGTGAAAAAATGAATTATAAAATATTTTTAAAATGCTCGGGGTCGTGGTTCTGGCAGCGGAGGATAGCTAATCAAACCACAAATTCTTAGAAATTCTATATGGATAAATTCTAGGCTCTTAAATGCTAAAAGCGTGGCCAATAATTTAACGAAGAACATTTTATATCTTTCTGCACTGAAATATTTTCGAAGCGTAGATTGGGGCCCCTTTAAACTTATAACTCACGTGAAATTCCTTGGCGGTCGTGGTTTTCTTCTTTAGATCAAAAATCGTTTGATCGGCAGCGGGTCCAGGCTTCGGTTTCAGCACGTGGGGAATTTTAATTTAAATATCTCCCTCACCAAATTAATTAAGGGATAATTTACTTTAAACTTTTAATTTATCGATTGATGAAAATAAATTTACAAATAACAAATAGATTGGCCTAAAATATTGGCTCACAAATAAAACATATAAAATCGAACAAGAATTTTTTACGAATAGGTCTTGGTAACTATAAAGAGATCTGAACGGTGAGGATTTCAAAAGGGAAGTGCTGTCTTTTTCTCTAAGCTTCTTGGCTAGACCTTTCTTCTGAGAATCTCGATGTAATAATTTGCATGAAAATTTGCCATTGGTAGAACGATTGTGACGTAGACATGACGTCAGTGGCAAGCAAGAGAATATAATTCCTTAATTACAATAATAATTCAATTTATGTAATTCTTAAAATGCTTAATCTTCTAGACATAGTTCCTCTCATACAATGTACATGTGCTAGCGTATATGATAAGGCAGGTTGTTGTCTGATAGTAGATTAACATGTGTTGCTTTCAAACGATCACCTTTTGGTGCTATTTCTATGCACTATGATTGGCTTAGGCTTGCCAAAGAGGTTTAATTACCATGTGGTTCAGTTGAGTAATCATTAATAAATTAATATTCTTATACAATTTTTATTATGTTTGAGACTGTTATAATTAATTTCTGCCGTTTTATCAATAATATACTGTTCATGCTATGACCTAGTTAGTTACAATAAGACCTGACATATATATAATTTCTTAAATAATAAATAATTTCAACAATAATACATACATTTTATTTTTTTATTCGAAATTCTTGGTCCTTTATTGATAGTTTTATAATTTTTAGGAATGATATTATACCTTGCATGAAAACTGGCATGACATTTGACAATACTTTGAATCAGTCAGCTGTGTTCAGGCTGCTTTAAAACATCTGATCGATAGTAAACAAAGTGTAACCTCAAATTCAATGAGCAATTCGTAAATAATTTGTGCTTTATTTGCAGAATAATTATAATTTTATTGAATAATTTTCTAGAAAATGTTCAGTACAGAACGGTACTCTTATCTAATATACAGTTACTGATAAGTAAGCTTTATCGCTCGGTCGCTAACTATTCCTTTAGCAAATTCTTTCATTTTAAAAGGTAATCACAATTTTTCTCTCTTCTCATGAGGTCTATTTGAAAGATTCATCACAATATATTGATTAAACGAGATTAATATTAAACCAACTTTCGTGGAAGTGATCCTAAATGTAACAACCAATAAATAAATGTAACAGCAATAAATGATTCAACCAATAAATTGTCAGAAACAGTGGGTGGGATTAAGAACAGGGTTATGAATGAGACTGAGAAACAGAAAATAAATTTGGTTGGTATAGCAAAAAAATAAGACATATATAGTCTCTATGTTGTCATACATTTTTGTGTGGCGCCATCTCAGGATTGTACCAAGAAGAGAGGATCATTTCTGTTATACTGGAGTTCACTGGTTCTGTGAGTTTTTCAGATTCTCTACACTCCAGTGATCAGTGGTCACGCTATGCAATCTGCAGTTCCCTATATCATCTTCCTAACCGTTTTCCTTACAAGAAGTATCGTTCCTTCTCTTTTCCTCCTTAGCAAACTGAGAGAGCAATTAAAAGAGAGCTGAGGTTTGAGCAGCAGAACCAAGAGGATTTCTGCCTTGGCAGAAAAAGCATGTGGGTTGAACGCGAGTTGATTCCACAAAGCCTTCGGTTCCGTGCGGGCGAAAACATTAATCCTGTTGACCTTTTCCCTATTGCGTTGCATTTTATTAGCTACCAATGTTCGTATCGGATTTAGATGCGTTGTCATGGTTTCTGTGGACGTTGAACTGCTTCAACCAATCAGCGTTCAGACATTTCTTCAAGGAAAACAATATATTTCAGTGAAAATATCATCATTCACAGCATTTTTCCCCAGATAAAAATCAATCATCCAACATCCCTTTCAATTTAATAAAATAATTCTCGGAATTATATCAATGCTTTCCTCAAACGTTTCGTCGGAAAAACAAGTTCCGATAATTTCATTCAATACAGGGAAAACGATGCTTTTGTGATATAACAGGCAGATATTCCATTCCAACATTATCAAATACTTCTTATGTTATTAAAAATGTTATGTACAATTGTTGAAATATATGATATATAAATTATAATGATTTCATAACCTAATATTCATTTATTTTTCTATTCATATTAGTTCCAAATTTAGATAATATTTTCAAGTCCGAAATAGAGTGTTATGACTTCACTTTTTCAAAATATATCACCTTTTTTGAATTTATAACTTTTCTATCTTGTAGAACATTAACTGCTTATCAAAATGTTGGAGATAAATGGTACAGGCTCAGCCTAGTTTTTCATCCATGGTCATTATATATATTATTAAATAGTGTTTTGTAAAATAAATGGAATGAAATTAAATAAAAATTATATTTCCAATACAAGAATAGTCGTTGAGACGATGTATTCCAAAGTACTCTGGCTGTTATGATATGAGATTAAACAATTTTTTGTACAGTTGGAATATATAAAATGATATTTTTAATACAAGAATGGTGGTTTAGACGACTATCTGATAACAAATAGATATTTTAATTCAACAGTTGCAAGTACTTAATAAGTGATAAGGTGCGTACAGATATACGCGCCTCGAACATGCTCTGAACACACTCCGATCATGAACGTTGAGGTGCTTACAGATATACGCGCCTCGAACATGCTCCGAACACACTCCGATCATGAACGTTAAGGTGCTTACGGATATACGCGCCTCGAACATGCTCCGAACACACTCCGATCATGAATGTTAAGGTGCTTACAGATATACGCGCCTCGAACATGCTCTGAACACACTCCGATCATGAACGTTAAGGTGCTTATGGATATACGCGCCTCGAACATGCTCCGAAAACACTCCGATCATGAACGTTAAGGTGCTTACAGATATACGCGCCTCGAACATGCTCCGAACACACTCCGATCATGAACGTTAAGGTGCTTACAGATATACGCGCCTCGAACATGCTCCGAACACACTCCGATCATGAACGTTAAGGTGCTTACAGATATACGCGCCTCGAACATGCTCCGAACACACTCCGATCATGAACGTTAAGGTGCTTACAGATATACGCGCCTCGAACATGCTCCGAACACACTCCGATCATGAACGTTAAGGTGCTTACGGATATACGCGCCTCGAACATGTTCCGAACACACTCCGATCATGAATGTTAAGGTGCTTACAGATATACGCGCCTCGAACATGCTCCGAACACACTCCGATCATGAACGTTAAGGTGCTTACAGATATACGCGCCTCGAACATGCTCCGAACACACTCCGATCATGAACGTTAAGGTGCTTACGGATATACGCGCCTCGAACATGCTCCGAACACACTCCGATCATGAACGTTAAGGTGCTTACAGATATACGCGCCTCGAACATGCTCCGAACACACTCCGATCATGAACGTTAAGGTGCGTACAGATATACGCGCTTCGAACACGCTCCAAACACGCACCGATCATGAACGTTTAACGCAATTTTGTGTACAGTTTGAATAAATTAAATTATATTCCCAATGCAGTACAAGAATAGTCTTTAAAATATGCACCCATTTTAATAATAGCAAAACTGAGGGTGGTTTGATAGCTATTTGAATGTAGATCTCCGTGAAGTGATTCTTGAAAAGAAAACTATTGCTTTGGAATTGCAAATTCATCTTCAAAGGAATCTTCCGTTGAGAGTTTGCACACCATTTCCATTTATATAGATAATTTTCTTCCAAAGTGTTGTACAAATTGAAATTTCACTCCGAGCTTTCAAAGGAATTTTCTTTCAATTCGTTATAACTTTACCGTATCTCAAATAGTATTCCAAGATTATCAGGTCTTTATTCTATTTAGAGTCTACATTTTAGAGTCCACACTCAACCTCTATACATTCTAAAGATATGAACTCATTCATTACTTTTAAAACTCTACAATAAAGTGATGAATAGCTCCTAGTCATGAAGTAATAATGGAGTACATACTAAAGTAATGAGTACCACTTTATTTTGTTCCTCTACCTGCCTATTACATGGAAAATCATAGTTGACTAGGTATTTTTCCTCCTTCCATTCTATTCAGCACACCCCACGTTGAAGTCTGTTATTTTCTGAATAAATACTATCTGAATAAATTCAACATTATTAATGAAAACCAGTATGGATTCCAGCCCGGTAAATCTACAGAGGATGCCATCACCAGATTATTACAAATTATAACAAAAAACTTTAATAATAAGAAAAAAACGTTGACAGTATTCTTGGATTTAGCCAAGGCATTTGACACTATCTCTCAAAAGCGACTTCTGGAAAAAATGGAACACCTGGGGATTAGGGGTATACCACTAATATTATTCAAGAGTTACCTGTCAAATCGATCTCAGATACTCAACACAAGCAATATGAAACTCACTGATTTTGGTCTGCCGCAAGGTACTGTCCTATCTCCCATTTTGTTCTTAATCTATATCAATGATCTCCTTAAATTAAATATAAGAAATTGTGATATAATATCATTTGCAGACGACACTGCTCTAACTTTCACTGAAAACTCATGGGATGATGTAAAAATTGCAGCGGAAAGTGGACTCAGATTGGCGTTCTCTTGGCTTAATCAACACATATTACCCTCAACACAACTAAAAGCGGCTTCATGTTATTTCACCCAATTCCCTTACTCAACCACGAACAATAGACAGTATAAAAATCCATCGATTAAACTGTAACGACCATAGACTTCTTAGCTGCTGTTCTTGTCAGAAAATTCAAAAAGAAAAAAAAGTTAAGTACCTGGGTATCTTGTTGGATCCACACTTAAGGTGGGATAATCAAATTAATAACATGTGTTCCAAACTAAAATTCCTTATCTACAAATTTCACCAAATTAGACAACTGAGCAATATAAAAATAGCTAAACTAATCTATTATTCATATGCTCAATCCGCTTTCAATATGGCATATGGGCTTGGGGGGGAGCTTTGAATGCGCATTTCACAAAACTTTTCATTATTCAAAAACATCTTTTAAAAACTATTCTAGGCAAACCCAGACTTTTTCCAACAAAAGATTTATTCAGGGAGTTCAAGGTTTTAACAGTTCGACAACTTTTCATAAAAAATTTGGTACTATATAAAAAATAAAAATTTATTGAACCTCGAGAATCTCTTTTGGGCTTGCGCCCGCGCGAGACATTTTCCAAATTGTCAGAATGGACTTGAATGTGTGTAGGAGACAGTTTTCTTATATTTCCAATAAATTAATAAACCACATTCCCTTAAATATTCTTGAAAAAAAAACATAAACCAAAGGCTTAGATCAGACATAGATAAATGGATAATAGCAAATAAAATCGAGGAAAAAATTGTTTTAAATAAACTAATTTTCGTCTACTCCATGGTTGCAGTTGACTTACCTACCTCTTATCGTTCCCTTCTTCTTCATTCTCCTTCTCTTCGTCTTCTTCTTTCTTCTTGGCCTTTTCCGTCTTTTCTCCTTCCGTTCCTTTATTTTTAGTATCCTCTTTATTATAAGTACTAGTTTTAATTCTGTATTTTTTTCAAGAAATTTGTTTTGGATCATTTTGTTAAATATTTTGAAAAACATTTATATTGCAACTCACACCTGCGCACAGGGTTTCCTTGCAGGTGTAGATTCTTATATATATATTTTTTGTCTTGAAAGTGTGTATATATTTTTTGAGAATCAATAAATTTGAATTTGAATTTTGTATTCGTATTTAAATTTGTATTTAAAGTGATAGACTGAACTCTGATATTCTCGGCTTATCTTCGCATGATTTATCCACTAACCTTCAATGAACCAATTGCCAGCTCATGGTATGAGAGATGTTACTTGGGTTATATTGAGTAGCTCATTCACTAATTCATTCTATGGCCACACGATTTTTCCATTTCAATACCGACTTGAAGTCAGTTATTTGAATGTCACGAACAATCTCATAACGCAGTTCGGTATGGGATCAATCATAATGATTGTCTTATCATAGAGAAAAGATAGCATAAGAATATATTCCATAAAAAAACCACTGATTTATTAATAATAAGAAAGACCGGTTTCGGTTATTACACCATTGTCAATCTCTGATAAATATATTCCATGTTATAGGGCGTTTATGTTCCAAATTTCACTGTTATCTCAAGCAAATACAGTAGAACTCCAATCATCCGAATTAATGGGGACCGGGACCCATTCAGATAATCAAATATTCGGAGTTTTTTTTAAAATTTCAATTGGAGAGAAAAAAACTACGTTTCGGTATTGCTCTATTTTTTTATTGAATTAGATGAAAGAAACATGAGAAAAAAGCTACGTTTTGATATTGCTCTATTTTTTTATTGAATTAGATGAAAGAAATATGATATTTTCACATGTTTTACTACACTGTCTTCACGGAGGGGAGGACAATATTGAGCGAGCGCGGAAACACTGGCTTCGCGGGCGGAAGAATAATAGCGCACATGGACTTTTTTAGACAATTTTTTTCTGAAAGTGATTCGGATAATCGGTGATTCAGAAAGTCGGAGCTCGGATAATTGGAGTTCTACTGTAGTTCATTCATATTTCTCTTTCATGAAGCTATGTGACGCTGGTAGTCTCTCATACTGTGCTAAACTAATGAAACCAGTCAAAACTACAGTTCATCCTATTTCAATATTCTCTACTTTTGTTATGTGCAATAAGTTTGAATCAATAAACATCATGAACTTCAAAAACACATGAACTTCATGGTGTCTTCTTCAGTTTATTGTTGATGTTAGGTTAGCAGTAGGATTGAGAAGGTGAAATGTGAAGAGTTTCAGATGTTTTCATATTATATGGATTTGTTATCGTTACAACAACTCTGGAAGTTGGAGACAGGATGTGAATCACAAAATTTCCCATCTCAGCCTGTGATTTGCAGGCAGGATACAGGAAGTCTACGAACGCATCTAGAATCCAGCTTTTTAAGAGAAACATGATCCAGATAAGTTGAAGCTTAAGGGAGCAGTTCACATCCTCCATCTCTACCTCCACCTACCCACCACCACCTCCACCACCACCTCAACCTCCACCTCCACCACCACCGCCACCATCACCACCACCTCGCTTCATCCTGCTTTGCTGCCCTGGTAACGTGACTACACTACAAACTTTCTTCACTGTATCTAAATTCTGAGGAGAGCCCTCTTCAAGCCAAACATCATACTCTCGAATGAATTACTCAAGTCTCTGCTCTTTATATCCATCCTGAGCCCGGAAAAAGATATTCTCGAACATGGTTTTGTAACTCGGAACAGCATATCACTCAAGTTGGAGAATATTGTTCATATATTTCCATTGGATCCTCTCTAGTGTTATTGTGTTGAACTGCATTGAAGTACTATCTGAACAGTAGAACTTCTATTATCTGTAGTTTGTCTATAGGCTGCTATAAAGACAATTCAGATTCTACCTTCTCATGCAATCGAAAATTTCAGTTGCCTACTATACAAATGGTTGAACTTCTTTCATTTCATGCAATTCAAGATTCTAGTGCAAGATTCTGAGTGTAAAATTTCAGTCGCCTACTATACAAATGGTTGAACTTCTTTTTTTCATGCAATTCAAGATTCTAGTGCAAGATTCTGAGTGTAGTTACCTATTGATACTAGAGCACTGATATCTATGGCGATTAGATAATGCTAGGTTAATAAATCTCTGTTTATTCATCTCTGTTTAGTTTATTAATGCGATTAGGCAACTGAGTGGAGAGTCTACTAGTCACTAGGCGTCAAATCTGTAAAACCCGAAGAAATCAATCAGAAAAAGCAAACAATTTCGGACTGGAAAAAGAGTAAAAGAGTGAAGAGTGAAAGACTGAAAATGGATCATTTTCTATCAAATAGTAGAGAACAGTTGAATTCAGCTATGAATGTCACATAATCTACAATGTTCATTCAACGGCCAAATAATTATTATTGAGGTATAGAAATAGATTGAAATAATTCGAGTATACCAAATTAGCATCCAAATTCAAATGAGGCTTTATGCAGGCTTAAAAGCTTGAATTCTCCTCTAATGAAATCATAAGACATGATTTTCAGTAACGTTTCTAGAGTCTTCCTACAAAACGTTTGTTCATACTATTTTTATAGATTCTATAATTGGTCTTATTCATTGATATCTTGTACGTCTTTGACTTGGAAATCACGAGACTTGTATTATAAGATTTCTATTCCAAATCCAATCAATTTGATTCAGATACAATTACTCCTCTTCTTCATCCAATCGAGTTCTCCAAATTGCCTCAAAATGAATAATGCACAACAAATATATAATATGATACATGATCAAATGTTTGATGGCTAATGTTGGAAAAGAGATGGAATGCAGAGGTTTGCGAGAGGATGACTGGAGAGAAAAGGAGCGAGATGGAAGCTGAATTTGATCAGCTTCAAGATACACATGCTGTATTATTCCATGATACAGTACTATGTTCCGTTTTTAATATGTTGCACTGGATTTTCCAATATTCATCATACAGATAGAGCCGCTCTTTCATGAATTGAGACCCTTAGCATGGAGTAAAGATGCAGAAAGAGAAGTAGATCTGAAAATGGCAGAAGCTGTGTATCCGGCAGCCGGGCACTTAACTCACAACCACAGAGCTGGAAAGTAGAAGCACGCAACTGCTGAAGTCGAAACAAAATAATTCCGAGTAGTAAAGTGCGCCAAATTCGTAAAAGTCTATGAAGAGAAGAGAGAGAGAGAGAGAGAGAGAGAGAGAGAGAGAGAGAGAGAGAGAGAGAGAGAGAGAGAGAGAGAGAGAGAGAGAGAGAGAGAGAGAGAGAGAGAGAAGAGAGAGAGGAGCCACTCGAGAGAAGCTGCACATTCTGATAAGACCCAGACACTCGGCCGACCCCTAATTAAATCAACTCGCTTTTAGAGCTGGCATTTGAAATCGACTCTTTCTACATGGCAGCCCATTCAGTCAAATACTGTCTACGAATTGCAACGAGGGCTCATTCATGAAATGTGTACTTCATTGAAGCGAATATTACGAGTTGAGTCAATTGTGTAGCTTCCATTCAGTCAAATACTGTCTACGAATTGCAACGAGAGCTCATTCATGAAATGTGTACTTCATTAAAGTGAATATTACGAGTTGAGTCAATTTTGTAGCTTCCCTGTATGATTATGATTAATTATAAAGTGAATAATTTCTTGTTCTGAGAACATCTCTGCTTTTCATAGTATTAGTCTCTCTGTACCTACTCTATTTACAAATGAAATTATATGGATTCCTGTATGATTATGATTAATAATAACGTGAAGTATTTCTTGGTTTCAAAACATCTATGTTTTTGATAATATCATTCTCTCTGTACCTTCTCTCTTTACAAATCTAATAATGGATTTTTATCTCTTCAATTCCCATTGCTAGGATAATTGAATTTTTTGGTAGGCACTTATGTTTTTCTCATACCTCTAGTATAGTTGTGTAATTTTTAAAAAATTTTTGAATTACATATAATATGATTTTTTATGGTGTCCCTATAGGTGACACTGGGCATGGAAGGTTGAACAGGTTTACTAACAAATCAAACTCCAGAAATGTTATAGCATTTATTTTACATGTTCATATAACATAATGTAATACATAAAATAAAATATGGAGTTATGCGTGATTGATACGTGTGCTTTTGAAAATAAAGTTAGCACAAAGTGCTCTTCGGAGGTATTGTTTGACTCAAATGTATCACTTCTCACCTTCAAGCAAACGTGACACACTTTAAATTTTCACTGTCTAGAAATTTCAGCAGTCATTCTTATGATAAAGAATGGGTAGTTCGCATTGCATATCCTGTTAATTATAGTATGTAGATTACATTTAGTGAAAATGTAATCGTGAATGTGTATCAGAGATTGACAATGGTATAACAACCAGAACCAGTCTTTCTGACTATGAATAAAATAAGTAGTTTTTGCCAATTTCTTGGTCTTTTTTCAATATGAATAATTACCACAATATCAACTTCCCAACTACACAAAAAAAATGTAATCAATAGTGATAAAATCAATAGGTTATCAATAGTAATAATATTTAAGAATTGTGAGAAGTAAATAACCTATTGCTAATCGAATAATTTGTAATGATCAATTAAGACAATGAATCAATATTATTATTATTATTATTACGAGACTGGCAAATCTTGAAATATCATTTAAGTCTATTCAAATATTGTCAACTGGATTAATATAGACATTGTCAAATCATTAATTATTCCAAATATTGTTTGGAATTCCAATCGCTCTCTGAAATTATTCTTCGAGCCCTATAAACGTGAAGACAGTCATTATATGAAGCTTTTCATTCGAACGTTCTCATCTTTGTGATGAAAATCTCCTTCAGAAAATCGGTATTACAGTCGGGCAGCTTTCTACGGGAGTGATGACTTACAGGGATCGTATTTTTGTTCTTTGTTGAAAGATAGTGGAGCTGAAATAGGAAAGATATTGCTGTATTGACGTGGGCGTTTTGAAGGCTGACATCCGTTTGCACTCGCATTTCAATCGAGACTTGTCTCCGGCTATCAGCATTGCCGATCACGGCGGCAACACGGCCACTCTATTGAGAGGCGAATTAATTCGATTCCAGCTCCACTGAGCTCGGAAGGGAGAAAATAATTCTCTCATCCGAGTGGAAGATTCCCCTTAGCAGTTCAAACAATAGCCTATAACGATAGTTCTATTTATTGATGTCAACACATCAATATACTGATCAGATCTGACCCTATATTTACTAAATGAAATACAATCAACAATAAGCTAAATAAATTAAAAATCGTTCACATTTCTATCAAGAAAACACATCAATGGACACTGATCAGTATTGATCCTATCAATACTATCTTAATGAAATACAATGAACAATTATTTGAACCGAGTAAAAATGGTTCAAATTTCTATCTGGATGCACCAGAGAGGACTGGCTTTATAATATCGATATCCGTAGATAGCTCAATGTGATCTCTATACCTCAAAAAGTTGACGAGAATCGACAACAGTGGAGAGAACATGTTGAGAGAATGGAAAACGGAAGGAAGAATCCCCAAAGCTGTCATTGCTTACAAGCCAGAAGGAGGAGAAGTATTGGCAGACCAAGAAAAAGGTGGGGAGAATGTTTGAAGGCGGAGCAGGTATTAATGCCTACCCCTGTAAGAAGACGATTTCTATCTTAATTGTTTGAACAATCTACTCGATAATAATCGCAGGCTGATGAATTGCATTCAAAAAGTCAAATATTACTTCAATGAAAAATACCATAGATTTTAGAAAACGTCGGTCATAAAATTGCATTATTAGGCTGTGAGCCTGTTGCAGTAAACAGTTGCTAGCTTGGATGTGTGGCTATTATCATAAAATCAGCGTCCAAATAGAATGCAATTAGATAAAGAATGCAAATAAAATCCAGATACTACTCTAGAACATGGTACGCCATAGTGGAGTAGGTCAATTTCCACAGAGAAACACTAAATATGTAGAGGACAAATTATAAGAAATTTTCATTGTAACTAACTATTGTATGTTATTGTGATTTATCTAATATTTTCTGTAATTGATGTAGTCGTTTTTTGGGAAATAAACATTTATTTATTTACTTAGAATAGAATAGAAAAACCAAAGTCTCGTTCAATCCCAGTCCCGAAAACATAAATTATGTTAAAAGTTGAATCTAATCTACAATTCACAAATATTTCAATCGTGAATTGAAGTTCAAACAATAGAAGTTAGTAGAGAATGCTCTCGCTACTGAAGAGAACAGAGAAAGAGGACAAGAACGACGGGCCAATCACAAGCAAGAACCGGACTGTGAGACCACGCCTACAGAAACACCTCCAAGTTCTCTCCCTCTACTCTCTCCTGATTGGTCGAGACTGAATTTCTGAATTCTGCCAGTAGGTGGCAGATGCTACTGGGTGGTTGCAAATTATCTTTCGTATTATCAGAGCTATACGTAGATTGGTAGGTGGCTATTCTATGGTGTTATATTGTGGTTTCTTTCTAAATATTATTATACAGTGCATAAAATTATACTGAGCTGTATCAGTTTCAGAATATATGCAACTGTAATAATTAAAATAATTCCAATCATTTGTAATTAATTTGATTCATTTTATAAATATGTTTTAAATTGAAAATTATATTTGTGTGTTTTGAATTGTTAATTGAGTGCGTAATTGAAGAATATTTTGAAGTAACACATAACCTAGCTAAATTTGGACTTCTGTATAAATTAGAATCTGATCCGTTTTGGGTGTAAGCCTATGGTACTTTTCTGTAAGTTGTGTAATTCTGAATGATTGAATAAATAAATAAACTGTATGCATATACATTATTTGTTTCTGAAATAAATTATCATAATATTGAGATTGAATTTTCTCTGGCAACACGTAAAATATAGGTGTATAAAACTATAGTGAGGTCCACGTTATAATGGCAGTGTACGATTGATAATACTGTTGCTGTCCTTTTCGATCATACAACAAAACTGATAGCGCTATCACTCTCTAGCTTTGCAATGTTGTCTGTTTGACAGAATATTTTATTTTTACTTTTGACAGTGATTGTACAAAAGTGAGCAAACAATTCTCAGCCGCCATTTTTTTCTGCATTCTATCAAAATACTCTAGTACACAAGTCGTATAAATTGATTTAAAATGTATTTTTGAAAAAAAAAATGATATAATTTTCAGTCATTACCGTATGAGAAACACAAATTAAAATACCTGGAATGACATTTTAAAAGTTGATAACTAACCAACCTATGCTTCAGTTAGCCTACACATTATAGGTTAGACCTATTCGTACCGGTATAAAAATAATATTGAACGGTTATTTCAGAATTATTTCCATTAAAATCACTTATTTTAAATAAGATTTATATTTCTCTATCATTTTTAAAAGAAATTGGAATAGAATACCTACCGAATACCTTAATTCCTGTTGTTTTGAAGTTCAGATTGGTGTATCACAGCTTTTAAAATTAGCCGCCATTTCAGGTTTGTAAATCTGATCTTTGTTATAAAAGCATAGTTTAGAATCAAATCATGAAAAAATATATCATATAAAAATATAATCATTAAAAATATATTATTAAATAAAATTGATTATTTTATAAAATGAATTAAAATTAATATCAGATCAAATTTAATTAGATAAATTGAATAACAGCTGTGTACACTCAGTGGCAAAATTGAGTCAATTTGGCAACGTTGTTCTCGTAACTTTCTTCACTGCCATTATAACATGGACCCAACTATAGATGAACAAACTGTTTGTGAAAATGTCAAGTACGTTATTTATTTATTCAAAACAGTACAAAGCTAAGTGTACATGATTTAATCATTGAAAAATCGAGAATGTTTATCGATAAAATGTTATTCATCATAGACCTCTCAGATCTCTGGAGAAATATAATAACATTTTATCTATTTTACATCCTTCATGGTCATTTTAGTCCTTTGGGAAAAATTAGTGCTGGACAACTTTATCTGGACAACTTGCATTCGCAACCATTGAGTTGGGAAAAACCATTGTTTTTGCTGAAAATCAATACAAGGAAGTCTTCACAACTCCACTATTACCGATAAAAGATTGCATCTTACTTGCTCAGACGACGCGCAATAGATTGAGGCACATTGCGTGTGTAATTTGATGAATGCAGGGGATGAACCAGCCACCATACATACAGTCTCTTGAGTGCGGCCTGATTACTCCTAATCAGAGCTACCGGTGCGCATCACAGACAAGAATTGGAGAGAATAGAGAGCGGAATAAATATAGAGACAGAGAGAGAATATAGACCGGGATAGGGGAAAATGGTCTAAAGAGAGAGGAATAGAGAATATACACAGAGAGACTAGATTTGGAAAGTATAGGCTAGTGAGAGAGGAATAATAGACTGGGATAGACTGGTCTAAAGGGAGAGGAATAGAGATAGAGACAGAGAGACTAGATTTGAAAAGAATAGGCCAGTGAGAGAGAAATAAAGACAAAGTCAGAGTGAGAAGGTAGACTAGATTAGAAGAGAAAGGAATGAAGACAGAGACACAGTGAGAAGGTAGACTAGAATAGAAGAGAATAGACTGAAGAGAAAGGAATAAATACAGAGATAGAGAGAGAAGATAGTCAATCATGCTTTAGTGAGGTACATGTTATAATGGCAGTGGTAAAAGGTAATTTAACAGCATTGCCGATTCTCTGCTTTGCCACTGCCTTCTAGAGAGGATAGATGAGTATATGTGATCTAATTTTAACTGTTTATTAGAAAGATTTGTAGATTAAGTTTTTGATAATAAATTTGGGGTTCTTATTCAAAATAATCAATCACCTATATTTTATTCATCTAGAGAGTATATATTTCAATAATGAAGTAATGAATTTTCATAATTGAGATAGGATATTTTGATAGTTAATTATATTTCTACATTATAAAAAATCGAACAGGCCTCATTGTGGAGCTAGAAAAGGATAGAGCTATCTATTGTGTTTTATTTTATTCTTATTTACAATGCAAATGACACTAATGTAATAACATTGAAAGATAGAATAATAAGGTAGTCCTTGTGCTATTTTTCTTCCAAATTAATAGATGACAAAGTCCAAGATAAGGTTAGAATTTCACGTGTACAATTTTTATAAAATTTTGGTTCAAAATAAACACTAAAACTATGAATCTTGAATTTAGATGGCTTATCTTGTTGTATGATATACAAGGATAGCAGCACCAATGTTAATCAAATACTGCCATTATAACGTGGGCCTCATCATAGAATAGGAGGGAATAGACCAATGAGAGAGAGAGAAATAAAGATAGAAACACAGAGAGAAGGTAGACAAGAATAGAAGATAATAGACTGAAGAGAGAGTAATATAGATAGAGACACATTGAGAAAATAGTAAATAATGCTAAAGTGAGGTCATCGTTAAAATGTCAGTATTTGAATAGCATTGTTATTACTATACTTGTCCATCACCAGACAAAGCAAATGGCGATATCCTTTACTAGCACCACGACGTTTCCAGATTGTTTTTCAACAATGTAAAAATATAATTGATCGTCAAAACAGTCAATCTTCAACATGGAAATTCGTTATTTAATGTATCAAAAACTATATTTTCTTGAAAAATAAAATTGATTTCATTATTTGGAACAAGAATGAATAGTTGATATTTTATCAGATATACCGGTATCAGCTATCCTCTATAGAAGGCAGTGACAAGCCAGAGAATCGGCAACGTTGTTCACCTATATTTCTCCACTGCCATTATGAGGTGGACCTCATTATAGGAGAATAGGAGAGAAAAGACTGGAGAGAGATTGATTGATTGATCTATTTATTACATGCCAGGTCTTCAAAAACCTATTGTATTTAATATATTAAATTATATTTATGATGGAGAAAGAAGAACAATATTGTAATAATAGAGAGGAATAAAGATAGAGCCGGAGAGAGAAGATAAATTAGAATAGGAGAGAATAGTCTGAAGAGAGAGGAATAGATTTAGAGACCGAGAGAGAAGATAGTAAATCATGCTTGTCTCCTACGGAAACTGATTTGGCTAGAGTCGACCTGTGAGAGGTGAGGGGTGATTATTTGTGGGGGTGGGGGTAGGTAGTGTTTGGTGAGCTCTGTTCTCTGTAGCAGACATCAAATGATCAGAATCCGCCTGGAAGCGACGATCTATTCCCTTGAGCAATGGGAAGCCGTTAATTGCGAAACTGGCTCTATTCCACCTCACTAACACAAGATTTAAGTATTATCAGGTGTGTTATTGCTATTGTGAAACATCGATTTCCACCCCCAATAACGGGACTCTTGGGAAATGATACGACTGAAAAAACAGCTGCTGTTTTCCACTGCATAGAAACTCGAAAAGAGAGAGGTGAGCTGGAAAAAGCATGGAGTGACATTTCCGCAATGTAGGAAGAATTAAACTACAATTGAAAAGTTTTAATCCAAATCAAATCAAGCTTTGGATAAATTTCAACTGTATTCCTAATGGTGACAGCTACAATGAGAATGAATTGGGTATTTCTCCCAAGATGATGGTGATTTCTCTGAGGGAAATAATCGAAAAAGAAAAAGCATCATAATTAAGACTAGTAGTTCTGTGAACAGTAGACCTAGTGCAGTTATAAACCACAGCCTCCTCTTATACTGTCTATCAGAGTAAATCCTGTCTGTATGTCGTGTCGGCGAGATATGGGTGTGAAAACGGCTAATGGCTGTTGGGGTTGATGTATTAAAAATGCTAACATCAAAACCTTATCTCCTTCAAAACATACTGACAACAGGTCACCCCGAGTTCAAAGCAGAGAAAGGGCGAGAGAAAATACTATGTTATTTTAGTTATCAATTGCATGGGTTATTGCATGCAATCAATATTTCATTTAACAGTGCATCAAAATTGCATTCAATGAGGCATGCAATCAGTAGTCCACACAGCAGCTGATTTTTTTCCAAGTTACATTGAGATATTAATTGTATGCGCTATTGCATGCAATTAATAATCCACTCGACAGCTGATTTATGATGAATAATTCTATAGTCTGATTTTTAGGGTAATATTTGCGTTAGAAGGAGACCTTTTTTCCTTTAGTATCACCCTTAAAATGCAACATTTTAAAAAACCCTATATATAAGTCGACGCGAAATTCGAAAAGGACATACATGTCGAATTTCATGAAAATTTATTGCTGCGTTTCGCTGTAAATGCGGAACATATGAACATGAATATGAACAAAAAAATAATCATATAAACATAAAGAGAAATGTAAAACCGTCGACTTCTAGACCTCAAATCGCTCGGTCAATTGGACCTCACTTCTTTCGGTCAACAACCATATTGTATTACAACCTACAGTAACTAGATTACCCTATTTGGGTATTATAGTTACTGTATTACAACCATATTACAACCTAATTGTATTCCTATTGAATTTGACCCAGCTGGGTTTCCAATGCATTGTTCAAGAAGGAGAAATGGAAGCAATTCACATGTGGATTATTTGTATATTATTGATAGACTTGATTTATTCATATCACTGTATTTATTTAATCATTCAGAATTACACAACTTACATAAAAGTACCACAGGCTTATGATTCCCACATCATTATTATTTTTTGATTGATTATTCGTATATTAATAGGCTTGATACTCACATTACTATTGTTGTTGGATTGTCAGTATATTTGACTGACCTGAAAATAATTACCTTTCACCTGGATATAATAATGACCTAATAATTTGTTTTTTCAGGACTAATGGGAGGTCGATGACCGCAGAACGGCTGCCACCCGGCATCGCAGACTGCGCTCAAGCACGGGTAATTAGCACCAATTCAAGTTAGTATCCAATTTGTAGCAGCAAAAATGAATAATTCCAACTCTAGACAATCGTTTCCATGCATTGTTATATAGGGATTGTTAAGTTAGGTAGGTTGGTTACTCTCTCAGTGACATTAGAAAGGTTATCAGAGACGAAATTACCTTATGATGAATACATAAATTAATCTTATCAAATGATTCAAAAACTTCATGAATTCACTCATAATTTTATCAAGTGATTTACTCCATAAGCCGGTTACACACACAATGATTTTTGGACGTACCATTTTTGCCGTTCTTATTCTATTGGATTAAACAGATGCTGTCAAACAGATGATGTTCATCAAGTTCGGTTATTGACCGAGCGAAGTGAGGTCTAAGATTCAAGTCGACGATTTGGCATTTCTCTTAATGTTTAAATGTTCAAATGTTTATATGTTGCGAATTTACGGCGAAACGCGGTAATAGATTTTCATTAAATTTGACAGGTATGTTCATTTTTTAATTGCGCGTTGACATATATACAAGGTTTTTGGAAATTTCGCATTTCAAGGATGATATAAAAGGAAAAAGGAGCCTCCCCCATACGCCAATATTAGAGTAAAGATCAGACTCATCATAAATAAGCTGACAAGTAATTAGACAGATGTGTGGAGAAGCCAGTCTATTGCTGTATTTCTATAAAAGGTCTATAGGTTCAATCAGGTACTTGTGGATGAGAATACTGCGTGAGGTCTACTGTTCACAGAACTACTAGTAATAGTATTCATAAGGATGGCAAAAATAGAACGTCCATAAATCGATGTGTGTAAAACAGGCTCCACTGTTAGCTGCCAGAGCTATTAACAAAATGTTAATAACTTAATCCTTATAGATTCTATTGGATTGAACTGAAATGACAAACACATAATATGTGAAAAATATGTTCATCATGTGTTTGAGTTATGTTCAATCTAATAGAATCTATAAGGATTATGCTATTAACATTTTTTAATAGCTTTGATGTAAACGCAGCTTTATGAATAATATCAATGAAAAATCCAAGTTTTTACATTCAATTCAATTCAATTCAATTCAATTTATTAATGTCAACAAAAAATTAATATACAATTCATACTTATAAACATAGAATACAAGTTCTTTATAAAATAATGAATATAAAATATCATATTAAATAATATTGTTGCATCCCTCTTTAAGCAAAGCTTGTGATGAGGGATGGTGTATCTCTAGAATGTTGGATAGCATAAGATACTAATATACATCGTAATATTAATAACATAATTAGATTTTATAATTTTACATTACAATATCAAGAAAAAAGAAAATTTCACTCTCTTATGCTATTTTCATACAAATGTTGCTCTTGTAATCAGTATAGGCCTAATTGAGATTCAACTATATGTTCTACATCAAAGATAAAGATCACCAATATTTAAAAATAAAACAACAAATTCTCTTCTGCTCTGTTATACTAAGTAGGATATGTATTTTAAGAATAGAATTGAGATTTACAAACAGATTTGAGAAATAAATCAAAATTAGTCTTCATTTTGTCTCCCTAATAAGTAGTGTCGAAGATACTGTCTAAAAGTTTTGAAAGTGAAAGAATAATAACAAATTGGTATACATTGGGATGCTCCAGAAACTTCAAGCAACAGACGGTTTAAAAGTCTAGGACCATAATACGCTGCATGAGCACTGGCAGCCGCTGTTCTACAAGGTGGTTCTAGCAAAAATCTCTCAGATTGTCTACGAGTAACATAGCCGCCATGAGGGGCTAATCAAAATTTATGAATCCTGATTCATGTCATCTGCTATGTAACATGAGAGAGGTCAGAGACTGATTATTCTTGTGATTAGAATTGAGAAGCATATCTAGAACTTTCAACCAAGGTTTATTCCAGACACATTGAGAGAGGTTGAATAATTGTCATTATCTATTGAGCGACTGGAATAATAATTGGCTTGAGTCATCCACTGTTTAGAACAGAGAAAGGATTCACAGCTTCAGTTGCTTCAATTTATTCTACATTTATATATTTCCACTTTGAATGTTCAGTCCCTGCTCAAGAAAGGAAATGTAACATCCAGATATCCTCCCGAATATCTAATGATATTTCTCTCGATTTCAATCGCCCCTACTTGAATCAATCAAAGTATAGGATTATTATAATAATAACCGGACATTTCTTGAATAAAAATAAGTAGCCTACTTTCCAACAATATAACATAATCATATTGAAATGTTTGGTTTGTGCATTTCATTTATGACCATTTTTATCCTTGATGTTTCATTTGTCACATTCATTCAATTTCAGCTGAACATATCATGCATGAAATCAATCCAGTAAACAGCTGTTTGCAGAACAAATAAACATATATGATTCTCATTACAGCATACTCTTCTGTAATGAAATCATATGTTTTCTGTACAGTCGAGTATGTTCCTAGTTCCGAAATAAGAACAGCAAAACTGCTACAAAAAAAAAACACCTTCAGCGCTCTAGGTGGAAGTTTTGTCAACTTCCACAAAATTCCTGATTCGGAATTCGTAAACTAGGTTATGTTCATAGAATGCATCATGTAGTAGCGTCAGCACAAGCATGTAATGTTCTCTATTCCTCAATTATTCTTCTCTAGATTATTATGACAAAAAATAGTGTACGTTACTTGGACGTGAATGTCTTTTGCAGTGCTCGAATAAAACATCATTCTTGTCTGCAAAAGACCCCTTCCCGTCCTTGTTACGTAAGAAAATATTCTCCAATTTTCCTTCTTTTGACCTTTTTGTGGAAATTCACAATAATGCATTATGTTTGTGACATCACTTGGCACCAAAGTTCACCATAAACTCACTGAATTTCTATTTTTGAACTAACTTTTCTCCTTTGGGGTACTAAAAAACAAAGCCTATATAGTGAGGTCCACATTATAATGGCAGTGTACGATTAACAATACTGTTGCTGTCCTTTTCTATCATACAACAAAACAGATAGCACTATCTCTCTCTCGCTTTGCAATGTTGTCTATTTGCCAGAATATTTTATATTTACTTTTGACAGTGTCTGTGCAAAACTGAACAAAAACTTCTCAGCCGCCATTTTTTTTCTTCATTCTATCAAAATACTTGAGTACACAAGTCGTATAATTGATTTAAAATGTATTTTTGAAACGCTGAAATAATTTTCAAACATTACCGTATGAGAAACACAAATTAAAATACCTGAAATGACATTTTAAAAGTTGATAACGAACCATCCTAGACTTCATCCATGCTTCAGTTAACCTACCCGTATAGGTTAGACCTACTCGTACCGGTATAAATAACATTGAAAAGTTATTTCAGAATTAATCCATTGAAATTACTTATTTTTAAAAAGGATTTCTATTTTTCTATTATTTAAAAAAGAAATTGGAATAGAATTCCTACCAAATAACTCAATTTCTGTTGTTTTGAAATTCAGATCGGTGTATCACAGCTTTTCAAATTAGCCGCCATTTCAGGTTTGTATAAAAATAAAAATCTGATCTCAGTTATGGAAGCAAATTTTTGAATCAAATTATGAAAAAATATATTTTCTTGTTCAATTTGACATTGAATTGATTATTTTATCAAGGAAATGATAATTATTATAGGATTAAATTTAATGGGATGAATTGAGTAACAGCTGTGTACAGTCAGTGGCAAAATTGAGAGAATTGGCAACGTTTTTCTCCTATCTTTCTTCACTGTCATTATAATGTGGACCTGACTATAGCAACAAAACTTTACACTCCGGTAGAACTCAATGATGCAATCAAGACTGGTGTTTCATCAATTACTTGATCTGGAGTATATTGTACGCTCCAGTGGCAGCTCTGATGATAATAATAGTCATTCACTCTGCTTTAATTAACAATTTCGCTTTACCAGTACACTGAAAGTTGCAGGTCACAGGTCACGCTATAAATACCCAATCATTTACTTTGTAATAGTTACGGATTCTGCTTCACAGTTTAAGTGTGGGATGATCTCCTTGGGTTACCCTATACGTAGCTAACCATTCGCTTTGTTAAAGTATACTTTGTTATGATTACGGGTCTTGGTTTACAGAGTAGAGATGTGGGGGTGTAGTGATCTTGTGCAACTAACTGTGATTGGTTGAGCCAACCAATCTTGTTGGAAGCAGTGGGTGGATAGTGAGTGAACTTCAATGGTGATCAGTTATTAATGGCTATTCTGATGTGCTAGGATGGGATAATAATAAACTAAACTCTAAATTTAATAGAATAAGTCTTTCATAGACTCTGAATTGAGTCTTGAACAAGATAAGTTTTATCAAATTGAGCGAAATTTCAATCCATTCATGAAAGCCCGTATGACTGGATTTATTCAAACCGAAAACTTTGTGTTGTCGAAATGAATACATTCAGACATTAGTCCAGGCAAGGAAAGGTTAGAGAGGGAAAAGTTGGGAAGAAAATTTTTGACCCCGCTGTTCTGTTTAGGGTAGTATGAAGGTAAACATATCAAAAGTCCCCACCCCTACCCACTGTGCTAAGGAGGTGGGGGTGGTTTAAAGGTACCATTCCTTGGTTTCTCTCATAAAACTCAAAAACTATGTATCCTAAGGACTTTACTGTCATATAACAAATTAAAGCTCACATAATTTCCTACAATATCTAAAAACTTTCAACTTTTTTCATATCTCCTCTAGTTTTCGAGATATCCGCTCTTGAAGGTGTGACATTTTTGAAAAAAAACACGTTTGCTACCAATTTATTTCTATTTTTGCTCTTATAACTCTTTCAAAATCGACGGAAAAAATCGATGCTGATTATGAGCTTATAGAGCATAAAATTTTCTTCAATGTGATGTATAATGTTCCACATTTACGTATTTCCCTATACATTTTGCAGCAGCTTTAGTGTTGAGTGTGAAATCTCCATTTTTGCAACAATAGATCAATTGAATCCTTATATATTCTATTAGATTGAACATAACATGATGGGCATATGTGTTTGTAAAGTTCCGTTCAATCCAATAGAATCTATAAGGATGGAAAAATAAACACATTTTTTTAATAACTTTGGTGTAAACGCAGCTTTAAACACAGGCCAAGATTACAAATTATTACAATGACCCAAGGTTCAATATAAGGACTGAAGAATAAACATTTTGTTAATAACTTGGGTGTAAACGCAGCTCAACTCTTGTTGTTTAGAATATTTTGAAGGGGGGATCTTGGGTCAGTGTTATCATTTGTAATCCTTGCCTGTGTTCAACTATTGTTGTGTTATTGTGTTAAACTGTGTTGTTGTTTTTCAACTGTTTTCTATGTTTAACTATTGTTGTTGTTGTTGTTTTGTTATGATCAGGGACGACATGCAGAAGAGGGAAGATGCGCGTTGTGCGACTGCGCACCACTCAGATTTCGCGACGCAGGGTTGGAAGGGGGGGACGCTGGTGGCCCCCCGGCTCCCGGTGCCTGCGGCTGCTGCCCCTTCTCTGCATCTTCATTATAATCGCCGCTCTAGGCATTCTCGCCATCTCAGAGGTACTTGCTTATCAATTTTCATTTATTGATTCATAGGCCTACAATATGTACATCATTAAAATGATAGGGAGAGGAAAAATTTATCACATTTACATTAACATTCCTTAATCACAACATCAAATTAATGATTGGGAGAGAATCAACAGGATAAACCCAAAACTGTTCCTCTCCCTAATTTTGATAAAAATAGTCCAAATGAGGTTATGAAAACACTTTTATAAAGATCACAAAAATTTACAGTCCAAATATACGATATACGTACATTATACTAAAAATTTAGTATCTCGGTTGATCAGAAAGATGAAACAAATCATTATTACACTTGAAAATGCAAGAAGATAACCTCAAAATAAGATAACCTTGTGCTATTCCTCTCCTAAGGTAAGGTTACAATTCAATATTATATTCTTTCCAATATCATTGAATCAATAGATTCCAATACTTCCTCCATCCTTCAGTTACATTAAATAGAATCAAATTTTATTCGCCAAAAGTTTCGAAGACAGAATACACCCATGCACAAAAATATATCACCACAATAATATAATTGTGCGCGGGTTACCTGCCAGTAACACATAAAATGACAGTACAAATCAGTGTAAAGATGGATATAAGAAGAAATAGAAATCAAATCGCAGTAGAGGTTCACTAAAGGTGATATATTTAATTTTTTTTATTCATTTATTCAATTATAATGTTCCTCAAATAGCATTATTTTATATTATCATTTGTTGAATATATTTTTTTTATTTAATTTAAATGTTCCTCAAATAGCATTATTTTATATTATTTGTCATGTGAAACTGTATAATTTGAGTATAGCTCCAAAAGTGTATGACACGTCAATTGAATAATTAAACTTCATCTAGTTTTCCCAGCCCTGAGGTCACAGCAATTTCAAAAAAACAGAAACGTTATCTTGATACTGGATCACTCCATCCACACACGATGCGTGTATCTTGTCATGGCCAAAGATAAACCCAGCAAAGCCGCGGAGACCAGGGCGTGTTGTCAGGTTTACAATTTTCACATTTATTTAACAAAACACCCGGATAGAGAACGGTATTCAAAGTTTACAAGCTTTGAGTATCTCATTCCTGCTGTAATGCCATTGAAACACAATGATTAAAAAAGTAATCTAGTATCCTCTTTATCTTATCAAATCACAACTAGTTTCAACTCATTAAAACAATTTTCAAATGTAAATTGAATGAAATAAACAGCATTGAATTAGGCCTAATGCCACAACTTGAGCAAATCTTTGATTGTAGTACTGCTCTTTTGGAGAAGTTGAGCGGGTTGCATAACTAGCGCCAGAAACCGTAATTCGTTTCAGAGCAGTGCTGCCAGAATTCACAGATAAGTAACACAAAACAACAGTGCATACGTCTGTGAATACCCTAAGTATATTTCTCCATCTGAGGATCCACGAAACCCAATGAAACCAATCCCGATAAATTCGATGCATTGCATTCATATAAAAATGCACTGAACACATGCTGAAATCAAGCCAGGACTTCCTATATACCGGACCTGCGCCTACAAAAAAATGGCTGCCGTAGGTAATGGCCGGCATTGATATTTTAAACGAGACATTCACTTTAGACAAAATCTGTTAACTTCTTGTGTAGTTGAGAAGTTGAAATTGTGGTAATCATTCATATTGAATGAAAAAGACTAAGAAATTGTAAAAAAAGCACAGATTTGAATCTTATCTAAATAAAAAATCTGAATAAATCAAATCAAAATAATTTAATTTCTTGGTCTTTTTCATTCAAAATCTGTTAAGCTCTCTATTTCTCATGCGATTTGTATGTAATTAAGGATTATTTTTTCAAGATTGCGTTTGTCTATTATAGACCTTCTCTCCAGAGCAGTGTTGCTATAGTGAGGTCCACGTTATAGTGGCAGTTTTGATTAGCAATGATATTGCTATCCTTGTCTATTATTCAACAAAGCAGATAGTGATATCTCCATCTCGCTTTACTCTGTTGCCAGATCGTGTTTTAACAGTGTAGAATTAATAATATAAATAACATAAATATTAACGTTATATTTATATTATCTTATAAATATTAATAACAAAATATTCATTTTAATTATGTAAATTCATTATGAAATTATTGAAATATATCATTTCTTGCTTAATAATATATAATTTATCATTTTAAACAATAATGAACAGTTAAACTGCGTTTACACAGCAAAATGTTAATAACCTAACAAAACAATAACCTAACCTTAATGTTGTAACAAAATGTTAATAGCCCAACAAAACGATAACCTAACCTTAATGTTGTAACAAAATGTTAATAACCTAACAAAACAATAACCTAACCTTAATGTTGTAACAAAATGTTAATAACCTAACAAAACAATAGCCTAACCCCAATGTTGTAACAAAATGTTAATAACCTAACAAAACAATAACCTAACCTTAATGCTGTAACAAAATGTTAATAACCTAACAAAACTATAACCTAACCTCAATGTTGTAACAAAACGTTAGTAACCTAACAAAACAATAACCTAACCTTAATGTTGTAACAAAATGTTAATAACCTAACAAAACAATAACCTAACCTTAATGTTGTAACAAAATGTTAATAACCTTATCTTTATATATTCTATAAGATTGAACGGAACTTGACAAACACATATGTTCATCATGTGTATGCTAAGTTATGTTCAATCTAATAGAATCTATGAAGATTAAGTTAGCATTTTTTAATAACTTTGCTGTAAGAGCAGCTTAAATATAACATTATTAACCTGTAGCAGCTACCGTCTATAGAAGGCATTGACAAGACAGAGGCTCTTTCTCCACTGCCATTATAATGGTGCGTACAGATATACGCGCCGCAAACACGAGCAATTCACTTTTAATCAGCTGACTATATCTGTATTTTTACAGAAACGGTAAGATACAGATATAAGAAACTTGGCATCAGCTGATTATAAGTGAATTACTCATGTTCGCGGAGCGTATATCTGTACGCACCTTTACGTTGACCTCACTATAGAATTCACAGATGAGTAACAACCACAGTCTACAAAGGTGCAGACAGAACGAGTAAAGCTGCGTTTTTTATTTTTATTTATTTAATTTATTTGCAATACAAATGAGACTAATGTAATAACATTGGTAGATAAAATAATAAGGTAGTTCTTCAAAATTTGTAGGTGACACAGTCCAAGATGAGGTTAGAATTCCACGTGTACAATTTCACAAAATTCTAGTCCAAAATATACATAAAAACTATAAATTTTGAATTTAGAAGGCTTGAATTAATAAATTGATTAGAAATATTCCACTTAATTACCACTTGTAACAAATAATATTGAGTTATTCAAGGAAATTTGGAACCATTGAAGAAACACAAACTTGTTTACACCAAAGTTATTAACAAAATGTTTATTTATCCGTCCTTATAGATTCTATTAGATTGAACGGAACTTGACAAACACATATGTTCATCATGTTCAATCTGATAGTTCTAATAAGTTCAATCTAATAGAATCTAATCTATAAGGAAGAAGAAATTAACCTGTTGTTGATGACTTTGATGTAAGCGCAGCTGTAGTATATTGCTCCATTCAAGAATCCGCGAAACCCAATGAACAGTTTAGACGCATGTCTAAGGGGCAGTGTGCGTACGGAGCCAATGGGATCAACTTGGATGTCATGTTAATAACATAATATGTCTGCAAGTTCGTTCCACTAATGATTTGTACAGCCATCTGTCTCGTAAACTTCCAATGAGATTTCTGTTTACTTGATTCAATCATTCGTCAAATCTTCACGTTTATAGCATGGTGCTTATTATATCATACCGCCGTCAGCATGCAACGTTACGTGAACGTTAAAGTTTTAGTTAATCAACGTTAACGTTAACCTTCCGGAAGTAGCGCCCTACTCAATCACACGAGCATTCGCGTGATGTAATTCTTACAACATCCTTTTTATGTGTCATGTACTCTGCTTACTGTCAAAACATATTAATTAATTGTATAATTAATATTTCTATCTCATTGGATTATTTTACGCCTATGAACATTTGCATGATTACCTTTTCTTAGCCTAATAAGGTACGTACACCAAGCAAAGCCAACAATTCTGTGTTATTGGTTCAGTCCCCTATCATATGCACTGTCTATCATTATGCACTACTTATGCACTGTCGCGACTGAATGGCACCCAAAGACTGAACCATTGCTCGGTTGATACTGCAACTCAGTGGAGTGATGGGGGAAAGTTTTGGAATGCATAGGTGACTCATTCACTGACACCACCCCATCCAATAGTCTCGTGCAGCGAAAAAACTGTCACTGTTGTACTTTTTACAACAGCACGACTACCGGAAGTTTAACGGTTCGATTAGATTGAAGGGTATCTTGCGGTGCCAGTGCCAAGTGGTGTATTGGATGATGCATTTCCGACACGTGATGATCGATGTTATTTGTGAAAATCTAGATGCGACAGTGAGTATTCACTGCTCGGATTTATCAAATTCATCAATGAAAAGGAAGATCACCCAAGGAAATTGAAACTACTTCCATGTTTTTTGGAGAGAAAACACGTATTTACCGTCAGACTGAGGAAAAGAAGATTCTTGAGAACAGTGTCGAGTTTACATAATAAATTATGTAGACAGGTTGGAATTGAATGGTTTCTCACGTCTCTAAAAAGGGTACTTGTGAGTTGAATATTGAAGAAAAGGAGTGAGAGACCTTCCTGTTCATTGTTGCCGGGTGGAAGGGCGAGACGTTCACCTCTCCCGCGACAAGGAAGCAACAAAAGAAGGTGAGTATCCGTCAATAGAGGGGCGCAGGTCGCAGGAAGAATGCAAACCATATCCTATTCTAGCCCGCCCAGGCAGAGTTGGAGGCAAGCCAGAATTTAGTGAGAGTGAAGGGCAAATAGAGCTGGCAACAAGCCAAAATTTTCATGTCGAGCGGCTGCAAAAGACGATAAATGATTCAGATGAGAAAATTCACGACGGAAAATTGGTGCAGGTATTTAGGAAGTGCTTGAAAAGCAGTGCCATAAAATTAAGGACTCTCAATTGAATTGATTATCACAATATCCTGGGTCCCCCTATTCGTAATACCGAATTCTGTTGATGGAAAGATTTCAGGTTACTCTATCCCTCTACAGTGACTGTGGAGTAGACCTTGAACGGAAAAATAATGTACCAAGAAAAGTTACGTGAACGTTAAAGTTTTAGTTAATCAACGTTAACGTTAACCTTCCGGAAGTAGCGCCCTACTCAATCACACGAGCATTCGCGTGATGTAATTCTTACAACATCCTTTTTATGTGTCATGTACTCTGCTTACTGTCAAAACATATTAATTAATTGTATAATTAATATTTCTATCTCATTGGATTATTTTACGCCTATGAACATTTGCATGATTACCTTTTCTTAGCCTAATAAGGTACGTACACCAAGCAAAGCCAACAATTCTGTGTTATTGGTTCAGTCCCCTATCATATGCACTGTCTATCATATGCACTACTTATGCACTGTCGCGACTAAATGGCACCTGAAGACTGAACCATTGCTCGGTTGATACTGCAACTCAGTGGAGTGATGGGGGAAAGTTTTGGAATGCATAGGTGACTCATTCACTGACACCACCCCATCCAATAGTCTCGTGCAGCGAAAAAACTGTCACTGTTGTACTTTTTACAACAGCACGACTACCGGAAGTTTAACGGTTCGATTAGATTGAAGGGTATCTTGCAGTGCCAAGTGGTGTATTGGATGATGCATTTTCCGACACGTGATAATGGATGTTATTTGTGAAAATCTAGATGCGACAGTGAGTATTCACTGCTCGGATTTATCAATTTCATTAATGAAAAGGAAGATCACCCAAGGAAATTGAAACCACTTCCATGATTTTTTGAAGAGAAAACACGTATTTACCTCACAGACTGAGGAAAAGAAGATTCTTGAGAACAGTGTCGAGTTTACATAATAAATTATGTAGACAGGTTGGAATTGAATGGTTTCTCACGTCTCTAAAAAGGTACTTGTGAGTTGAATATTGAAGAAAAGGAGTGAGAGACCTTCCTGTTCATTGTTGCCGGGTGGAAGGGCGAAACCTTCACCTCTCCCGCGACAAGGAAGCAACAAAAGACGGTGAGTATCCGTCAATATAGGGGCGCAGGTCGCTGGAAGAATGCAAACCATATCCTACTCCAACCCGCCAAGGCAGAGTTGGAGGCAAGCCAGAATTTAGTGAGAGTGAAGGGCAAATAGAGCTGGCAACAAGCCAAAATTTTCATGTCGAGCGGCTGCAAAAGACGATAAATGATTCAGATGAGAAAATTCACGACGGAAAATTGGTGCAGGTATTTAGGTAGTGCTTGAAAAGCAGTGCCATAAAATTAAGGACTCTCAATTGAATTGATTATCACAATATCCTGGGTCCCCCTATTCGTAATACCGAATTCTGTTGATGGAAAGATTTCAGGTTACTCTATCCCTCTACAGTGACTGTGGAGTAGAACCTTGAAAGGAAAAATAATGTACCAAGAAAAGTGTAATTCAAATTGAATTTTTTCTTTAGGGTTACTCTTAATTATAAATGAAAATTTGAAATCCAAGTCCTCTTTAAAATAGTTCAATCACAACATGTTTCGGCTGTATAATGCCATTACAAAGTATTATATACCATTATAGGTATATAACCATTGGTATAACCATGGTATAACCATTATCATTATCATGACATTATAGCCGAAACATGTTGTGGTTGAAGTATTTTAAAAGGGTACTTAGATCCCTAATTTTTATCTATAAAGTGGAATTTCTTATCAACAAAGCTATTCAATTATACGATACACAACTTAGTAATATTTCATTGCTGGGATAAGAGCTAATATTGGGGCACCGAGCTTCGCTCGTTATTTCTATTTATTGATAAACAGAACACAATTCTCAAGAATGATCGTGTTCATATTTCACAGCTGGCTATATGTCATCTTATGAATTTCGGGGATGCGATATTTTGATTTATCACATACTCACTCGCTCACTCACTTTTTTACCATCCACAGCTGTTTCAGCCAAGGCTGAATATTATCCATTTAATGTCGTTCAGAGAGTTTTCCCAAGGATGAGACCTGGTGCAATCGAATCTTCTCATCATAAAACCTACTATGTTCCAAATTTAGTGAAAATCGTTAGAGGCGTTTTCGAGATCCGTGAAACATAAATAACCAGATATGAAAATACCAGATATAAAAATAACCAGATATAAAAATAACCAGATATTTAAATACAGAATTTGCTCGCTTAATATAATAGGATTAGAATAGGCTACAAGATTTTTTATGTAATCGAAGCGTAATAATACTGTTATCAAGTATGTCAGCTATTGAAAACGGATTCGAATAATCACTGATATTATCACTGTAATTGGCTGGTCCCTCCCCCTCTATCATTGGTTCTCCATCTCCCTCCATTTCTCTTCTCCGCATCCATTACATTCTCTTTCATTCTCCATTTCCTTCTCTAAGTTAGAGGTTGCTTTAATTCTATCATAATGACATCATTTCACATCTCATTTTTAATATAAAATAATTTATCACAACTTATTTATTATTTTACAAATTAATATATTTCATTCTCCATTTTCTTTTCCAAGTTAGAGGTTGTTTTAATTCTCCATAATGAGATTATTTCACAACTTATTTTTTTATCAAATACTTTATTACAACTTATCAATTATTTTAAAACTTATTAATTAATATTCCTATCCTGATAATATGCATTATTTTGTGTGTGTTTGTTTGAGTGTTTGATTGTTTGTGTGTGGTTTGTAGCAGATGTCGCTGGTGCAGCGACGGGTGGTTTCCCCTGTGGTGGGCGGAGGTGCTGCCTCAAGGATCATGCCAGGACGGGTTCAGCACCCGCCTCCATCCTCTCACTCGCACCATGCTCAGGTCTGCACTCTTCTACTTAACTCATTTATCAATAATATTTCGCTATCAAAATTCAGGAATGGAATAGTAAGGGCTTTAAGCTTGTTTTTCCATTCCCAATCTTACATGATTATGTTTTATCATTGTTGAATAATTGAATATACCCTCATTAAATTTCATATCCTTTGTTGAGAACTATTCATAAATGAGGAAAAAAGATGATTGTTGGAAATAATGCAAAATCTTCATGAATATGTTTATTTATTAGAAGTAAGGCCGGTTATAGAGCTCGACCGACCGTGAGTGCGTACGTCAGTCGCGCTTGTTTTTTCCTTAGATATTCCATGAATCCATACAGACTACAGAGCAGGACTGACGGCACGCATGCGCACGGTCAGGACCATGTATTTTGTACAGCGTACGAAGACAATCGGTCGAGCTCGTGCGCATCCGTTCCATAGGTCGACTGACGCGCTATTGAAACAATTAGAAGCTTTCAGAGCTGAAGTGATCAGTAGCCCGATCGCAACATAACCAATGTACTGACACCTCTGCCCGACAATCAGCTGATATTGAATTGAATAGCATAATGAGTGAATTCAATTGATAGTGTCATATTTGAATTCAGAGTTTTTCTGTACATTTCTTCAATCATTTCTTAATTTTTTATTGAGAAGAATCATATATTATTACATTTATTTGATCCGTAGCTTGAAGTGACTGCAAGTATTACCAATGGTGATACAAGCTCGAAATAACTCATCAAAATTTCTTATGGACATTCTGAGGTAGTTGAGAAATGTATCTTCACCCCAAGCAATGATGTATATTAATGGTACTAAAATTCCCTTTGAAATGCTCTTTGACTTGAATATGTACGTCTTTTAATCTTTCTTTCACGAAAATAATAAGCTGCAATAACAATCTGTAGAGGCGTCCATTTTGTGAGTCAGAAAAACTAATGTATGGTCAGGATGGTGCAAACGCACTGACGGTCGGTCGAGCTCTGTAACCGGCCTAATATTGAGAAGAAAGAATGTCATCATGGACATCCAAAAACAACCCAAGCAAAATAAAGATCATCAATTCTCAACATTTTAAAATGTTTTTACATGAATAACAACATTCGTCAATATCAATATCGTACCTAACTTTTGATGATATGTTCATGTGAATTTTTGAATTATAAATCAATTATGGCGATAGCTGATCGCCATAATCAATTTTTTTATTTTTTTAACAATGATTGATTCTAGAATAATAATTATTATAACGTATTCCAGCATTATACTTGGAGTTAATGTATGTGACTCGTGACTCTCAGTTTCATTTTCTAACTGCTCGTTTGCCGTCTGCAATCTCGTAAGCCACCGGTAAGGACGGCAATTACAGCCTTAGATTCAGGTTCCCGTTTAACTGAGGCCTGGCAACAAGCGTGGTCAGCAAAGCAGATTGACATCCCATTTGTAGCCAAAAGGCCACCAGGCTTCGATTTGCCTCGTAAAACATGGTCCATAATATCAGGTCACTTCGGAGACTTCAGATTATTTTGTATTTCATAGATAAGTGGATATTTTCATGAGATGTTTTAACTCTGGATGCTCTAGATTGAATAGTATTTCATGGAGAAGTGGATATTTTTATGAGATGAATGTCCCAACATTCCTCAAAAATTGTATCAGTATAACCTTTTATGTCTTTTTGCTATTTATATGGAACCATAATATTATGAGGTCACTTTGGAGACTTCAGACTAAATTGTATTTCATAGATAATTGGATATTTCGATGAGATGTTGTCACTCTGTATACTCCAGATTGAATTTTTTCATGAGATGAAATATGAATTTTTTCATATTTTCATGAGATCTTTATTGAAGGATTAGTGATTGACATGAAACTGAGATCAAAATTCTATGCAAGAAATTCCCACATTCTATTTATGCTTCTTCATACTGACCTGATAAAGTATAATGATACAAATCTGTTCATAACCATCAATATGATGTGACATAAAACTCTTTTCTTATGACAATGAACTTGAATAAGTAATGTATCCCAATAAAATTGGGAGGTTCTGGTAAATATGTTTGAAAATGAAGTATTTTTCGTCAGTCATTAATTTAAAGATTTAGATTCTTGTGAATGGAGTAAGGATGTCCCTCCATTTTGAATATCGTGATTCACAGTTTTTATGTCGTGCTACAATACAGTAATCCTAATTCAAGATGGAAAAATAAATCATACATGGTTGGTGCATACTAATAAATTATAGTTGAAAACGAATTCTATCTTGGAGATCAGTTTACCATGAAATACATTCTATTTATTTGTCATTATTAGTGACAATACTAAACTGATTATAGTAATACATGGCAAAAAAAATACAACAAAATGGCTGTTTTCACACATACCAATTCATCGACGTCACGGCACGACACCACAGAAAAGGAAGCTCCACCATTGGCTGATCGACATATTGAGAATCAGCCAATATGAGAGCTTCCTGTCCTGTTGTTGTGTCGAGTTGTCGAGGAATTGGTAAGTGTGAGCACGGCTACTTATTTGTATTAATCATACATATTAATACACTACTGTATTAAAGTAGGTCTACGCAAAATCAAGTACTAAAGAACTAAAAAGTTCCATTGATTTCCATGTCATGACCACTTAATCATTCATAGGTTTGTGTTATCTATAATATAACTAGTAGTTCTGTGAACAGTAGTTCTCACGCAGTATTCTCATCCACAAGTACCTAATTGAAACTATAGACCTTTTGGAAATACAGCAATAGACTGGCTTCTCCACACTTCTGTGTAATCACTTGTCAGCTGATTTATGATGAATAATTCTAATAATTTCATTTTTATAATGAGTTAGTCTGATTTTTACTCTAATATTGGCGTATGAAGAAGGCTCCTTTTTCCTTTAATATCATCCTTAAAATGCAAAATTTCCAAAAACCTTGTATATACGTCGACGCGCAATTAAAAAAGGAACATACCTGTCAAATTTCATGGAAATCTATTACCGCGTTTTGCCGTAAATGCGCGACATATAAACATTTGAACATTTAAACATTAAGAGAAATAATGCCAAACCGTCGACTTGAATCTTAGACCTTACTTCGCTCGGTCAATAAAGGAAAGAATTGGCTTATACACACAAGATAGGAAATTCACAGATGACGCATCATCACATCTGAACTACTGGATTGATGAACTTGAAATTCTGCTTATTGATTCTCAATTCACCGAGGATGGTGAATCATTCCATTTGAATGATTCTCAAAATAAAACATCAACAATGCAATAAAAATACATATTTATAATGAGAATACAAATATCCTTCAAGTTTCCAGTTTGTCAAGTTCTTGACTGGATCCTTGCGGAGCACGGGTTACCGCTAGTAAAACTTAAATCTGTAGTAAACCTTATCTGTCTATAATTCTTTATTCAAAAAAATAATTAAACAATCAAATGCATTCCAAAAATCAAATACAATATTGTTTCCTAATTTCTAATATTTGTTCCCTATAGGCTACCCTGTGTGGGACACTTAAATATATATAATAAAATATTTATATACAAATTTACATATTATATCATGAAGAAATAATAAATTATGGTGTCTCTTGATATGTCTGTCATACTGTTTGTTCATCTGGAATAGGAATTAAACCTATATGCTTGACAAACAATTTTTTCAGTTGGTGTGAGAAACGTGTCATCTTCACCCCTGCGCATGTCCGAGTCGACAATAGAGACGATGGTTGGTCCAGTGAGGAATGGAGGTCGGTGGTCACCCGAACAGTGTGCCTCCCGCCACATTGTCGCCATCATCATTCCATATAGGGACAGATACGAGCAACTGCGCACGCTGCTCTTTCACTTGCATCCGCTACTTCAGAGACAACAGCTCAATTATAGAATTTTTCTAGTCGAACAGGTTGGTTGAGTTCATATTAGTGAAAAACTAACCTTATCTACGAGTGTGTCATCACCTGAATTTTGAAGAAAAATCGCTCAGGGATTGCCTTATTATTTTATTTACCAATGTTACTGTATCAGTGTCATTTGTATCGTAAATGAATGGATAAATATTCAAATTTATTCAATTTAATACAAACACAATAAAAATCAAAATAAATTGAAAATATAAATGTCTAATGAGAATAAAAAAAAAAAAACAGGCTACATGGTGGGGTGTGCTGAATGGAATAAAAAAAGAGAAAAGTACCTAACCAACTATGGTTTCCTATGTAAAAGGCTGGTAGAGGGTATAAAAGTAAAGAATGAAGGGCGAAGTGGTGTGAAAAAATGGGAGGGTTGCCCAATCAATGAAATCATAATAAATTTTATTATAATTCGCTCTCAGCTTAACGGAAATCTTGTAATCTCTGGATTGTCCAACTGTTATTGATGATTTGTTAGCTCCTCATAAATCAAAAATAAGCACTAAGCCACATGAAGCGTTTTCAGGCGTTTTTGCACTGGCGGCGGACGAATCGGCAGGCAAGAAGCTCTCTGATTGGCTAACAGCTGATTCCCGAATTCCAACACTAAATCAACTTATTAGAGAGCTTCCTGCTCTGCCGAATCGGCCGCCGCCAGTGCAAAACCGCTCAATGTGGCTTGGCCCTAATCTATGGAAGTATTGAGTTCTTCATAAAAACGGTTGATGAAAAAACAGTTAATTATTGTATATATTACTGTGGCTATACAGATCATTGTTAGCCAACGAAATTAACTCACTTCTTCGTCGTTTTTTGGGATGTAACAGGATAACATTGAAAGTTGAAATGTAAATAATTACCATGCAGCCGACTGCTGATTTGTGTTTTGTGAGTTATCACACAGACTATCAGTCCTTTTAGCGTTGACACTATATTTTGATTTCAGCTGACTTGAATTTTGATTCTGACTTATCCACTCACACGAAGTTAACTTTGAAGTTATATTGATTCACATATAATTATTACAAGTTGAAGATTTTAAAATCAGTCCATTAGCGAGTTTTCCAGCCCAGGGGGCTCATCAGTTTAATCAGGGTTAAATGAAGGCATTTCACGTGCAATCGGGAGTTGAACTCAGACATTTTATGAAGTGTACAGATACAGCCCAGTAACTGGTGCACCTACTAGCTGAATTGAGAACTACTCCAGTAGGCGTTCCAATCCACCAATCAGAAGAGAATTTGGAGAGCTGGGAGGCGTGGCTTACTGCAATTGGTCCCTTATTCTTACGCCAGGATTTTGACATTATCCATCATTTCCGCTCTCTTCTACATACGATCTAACTCTCTATCTCTCGCATTTCCTCTCTAACACACACACACACACACACACACACACACACACACACACACACACACACACACACACACCACACACACACACACACACACACACACACACACACACACACACACACACACACACACACATACACTCTCTCTCTCTCCAAGTAGAGTAGTAGTATTATCAAACTCTTCACAATATATGCAGGTGAATATTGAAAACGGTTATACATTCCAAAATATAAGAGTAGGCCTACGTCTAGCCAAGTAATTGGAACATAGTTATAGTTCACTTGTTTCTCCGAACAGTATTTGCCGAGTTTACAAATATATTGAAGAAGTTCGACCAGTCAAATCACGTAAATTCATAGAGCAAGTTCATCATCATGGAATGAATGACACACTTATATCCAAATTACATTCAAAAAAATACCAAATCTCTAGAAGGATGAAACAAAGTTCAAACTTGAACTTGATAGAATTAATGACACTACAGTGAGTCCACGTCGTAATGGCAGTATCTGATGAACAGTGGTGTTGCTATCTTTGTCTTTCATTTGACAAAGCAGATAGTGTTATCCTTTACTGGCACAGCAACGTTGCAAGACATAGTTTCCCAACAATGTGGAAAAATAACTTACTGACAAAATGCCTAACCCCAATATTACGAGAATGTATTGTTCAATCATTGAAAAAATTGTCTTGATGATTAAAGTATAATTGATTTTCTGAACAAGAATGGTCAGTTGATATTAAATGGTCAACAAAGAATGGTTGAACAAGAATGGTCAGATATCAAGCTATCTGCTATTTTCTGCTATTTATCAGATATCTGCTATTTTCCATAGAAGGCAGTGGCAAGAAAGAGAATTGACAACGCTGTTCTTCTATCTTTCTCAACTGACATTATAACGTGGACCTCACTCTAGCTTGAAACAAATGCCAAACATGATACCGGGAATTTGTAATACTTTTCGTTCCCTACAATAGAATAGAATAGAAATACGTTTATTGGATAAATAAGCTACCCTAAGCAAACCCTAAAGAGGCTGATTGACAAGGTGCCATATACAAAACATGTAAATACTCATTCTGAATGATACTACTGCCGTTAAATATTGAGTTTTCATCCAATTTTTGATACGCTAAACTGTTGTTCTGTTCCTCATCCTCAATGAATGATAGTAATGTCGTTAAAAGTTGAGTTTCAATTTATTTTTCTATACACTAAACAGTCGTTCTGTTACAGTTTGGTAATGATACATTCAACAAGGGGGTGCTGATGAATGCTGGATTTTTGACGGCTCTCAAGTACACTCCCTCTCCAGGAGTCCTGTTCCACTGCTTCATTTTCCACGACGTCGATATGATCCCGGAGGATGATCGGAACATGTACTCCTGTCCACAACAGCCTCGACACATGTCTGTGGCCGTCAATGAGCTGGATTACAAGTGAGTTACGTAGAAGCATTGTCATTAATTCTTATCAATTGGATTCCCATGTACCGGGTGAGAGTCTTAAGGTACTTACAGACTTTCGCTCTGCTCCGCGGTCGAACGTCACTCGAGCAGATCGATTGATGATCGACAGGGGAGCAAGAGTGGAACGCGAGAAAAGCTAGCATCTCCCGTAACGTTCATGATCGGAGCGATTGCGGAGCGAGTGCGGAGCGTGCGAGTGTTGGAGGCGCGTATATCTGTACGCACCTTAAGAAATGATTGAGACATTCCAATTGATCTTTCCTTTTAAAACAATGAATGCAGCAAATTCATCCATAATTCATCATTTAAATGAAATTGACCAGCTTCTTTTAGAAGCATATTCAACTGCTGAGAATAGGAAATTACTGATTCTGAGCTGTACCTCCTAATTTCAGGTGTAGTTCCATGAGCATTTATTTCATACAGAAACTTGTGGAGTCAGTGGAACGGTGAGTAATCAAATAACTCTTGAGAATTCTATGTGTACTGTTATCTTGTCCTGTGACTCACATAAAAATGACATTAATATGTCGAACAGGACTTTAGTAATAAAATACAGTTTCAAAAAGGGTAATTTGATTGATAAATTTCACTTAAATACGAGTAGCCCTCCTTGAAGTAGTTAATTGATTTACAGAATCATGGAAAACCAAATGGATAAGAAGGAACAGTATCGAAACAAATTCATGATAAAACCAGATTGGTGGTGTGTATAAGTTGAAATGAATCGTTTCAACCACTGAGCTAAATACTACACCGGATGTAGCACTGGTTGAGAAAGGAGCATACCGCCTAAAAAACCATGTGCATGTCGCTGGCCCGGCTGTAATCGAATTTCAACAATCTATGTCAATATTTAGTACCTATTTAGTGCCTCAAATGAAGAAACTTGTACCTTACCCCTAGCCGAGTAATTGATTTTTCTAATGTGCCTGGCCAGAGACACATTGTTGCCCGGCTATCTTTGAATTTGAACTCAAGCTATGCAACAATATTAGTACATATTTCGTACTATTTAATACCTCGAATGAAAAAATTCTAACCTCAAAGGTTGCGGAAATACAGCATGAAAATAGTATAAGTCAATAACCTCTCAGCCCGGCTATGTCTGAATTACATCAAACCAATTATGCCAATATTTAGTACTATTTATTACCAACAATAAAAATAGTAAGAAATAGGTACTAAATATTGGTGCATAGTTTGAGTTCAAATTCAAAGATAGCCGGAAACCATGTCTCTGGCCCGGCACATTAGAAATCAATTACTCGGTTAGGGGTGAGGTACAATTTTTTTTTATTTAAGGTACTAAATAGTACGAAATATGTACTGAATATTGACATAGTAGGTTGTTCAAATTCGATCATAGTCGGGCCAGCAACATGCACATAAAAAAAACCGGCAGCCATCTTTATAGTCCGTGCAAATTTACTTCAGACTTGGAGGAATATGCAGAGCAGAGAAATGGAGGAAGATCAACCAATTACATCAAATATATTATAAAAAAATATTATATTTCAATCATTATTGAAACACCTGAATATTCCACAAACATGATCTTGGGAACAAATGGATGCAAATGATCAAGTTTTACGATATGAATCTTTCTCGTTCCAGTGACCATGTTTCTCTCTCCGTCATAGTAATAGGTATCATGTAATAGGTTAAAAAATTAATTTTGTAATTAACATTTAAATAGGATGTGCGTATGATTTAATTTGAAATCCCTATTTCAATAGTATAGTATTATGTTTTATTATAAGCATTTGATTATGTTTTATTTCAGCGTATTTGTTGTAATAAAACTTGTAAAACAACGCAGCTATATGGGCTATGGCGTATCTACTAATGAGAAAGAGTATCTCGTCTCCTCATAATACCAACTGAACAAAATTAGACGGTACGAGGTTGTAGCATAGTCGCACTAGCGAGTGTTACCTCCAGTTTATTTAGTATTTAGCTCAGTGGTTTCAACTTAACTATGAATAATCCTGAGTTACTTCAGCTATTTCCAAAGCTTTCAAGAGTGTGATAACATTGAATGCGTATATGTGCAAGTGCAAGCTTGGTTATGGATGACCAAGCGTACAGATGAGAAACAAAATCTGGAAAGAGCAATAGGAACACTCACCATGAGCGCGTGCACTCGCTGGTTGCGTTCAGTGTGAGCAGCTACATGCAAGTCACAATGTATTACAATGATACTTTTCAATTTTTTTTTGGTTCATGCATGATCTGACATGCAATGTGATCACATCCTAAAACTTAGAATAATATCTATCTATCTAGGATAGCGATAGAGAAGATTCTAGCAAAATAGTTCTTCAAGGTGACTGACAAACTTTTGTTCAATGAGAAGCTGTTTCAGAATATATTTTTATCAGTCCCTTTTTACTTTCAGACTGCCTTACAGACAACTCGTTGGAGGTGTGTTCGCAATAAGAACAGAACATTTCTTCAAAGTAAACGGCTACTCGAACCTTTATTGGGGTTGGGGCGGGGAGGATGACGACATGGGTTACAGGTCAGTATCATCATAGAAAAAAGATAGCAGAAGAAGATTTATCCCATGGTATAGGTAGTAAATGTTGCAAATTATTATTTTTTATATGTTGCAAATTTCAAGCCGTTTTTCGTAACTGTCGACTATTAGGCTATTAATGTTTTGTTGACGTGAGAGTGTAATAACGGCACAGTATGAGAGACACCAGCGTCACATAGCATAACAAAAAACAACTTCCAGGACTAACGGCTTTAGCTAACTGTAAAATTTGGAACATGAATGCCCTATACCATGGGATATCTCTTTTATAGTATCATAAATCAGCCAATAATAGCTTTTTTGTCAATCATGATCTGATTTCTTGTTAAAATGAAGAATCAATAATTCGCGAGAAAGTTAACCTCATACTTGTACATTATGTGATACCATCAAAGTAAGTACATTTAGATTCATGTTGTATAGAATAACAGTAGAAAAATATGGCCCCAGTCAAGAAGGGTCAATTGAAGCGAGTACCTACGATAAGTACCAACATAGGAATAAATATCAATGTATAGGTTTCCTCTGGTAAGAGTAAAAGTACGAAGCGAGTAACTTAACAAGTTAGATCTATGGTTTCATTCATGCTTGCACACCGGAGAACATGTTTCCTGTTACTCCGGAAGACCAAAGAAATGTATTCATTTCAGTGTCACGATGAATTCTGATAAAGGAGTGGTTTTATTAAGTTGGAAGAAAAAGGAGGGAGAAACTTGAGTATTGGGATTATTCCTTCTCCTTGATCAGGGATTGGTAATACAATTGTATGCGTATCACTCTCAATCTCAAAGGTGATCCGGATGAATCTTAAAATTTCTAGGATATTGAAGCAACTTTCCAATCAACTGATGGAATTAGTTGATCCATCCATCACAAAAAAGTGCACCAACTACAGGCTAGCTTTAAGTGTGTAAGAGGTGGTAAAATTTTGATGAAAATCATATAACATTATTAACCAGAATGTTTTCGAGTTGCGGAGAAAATTGATACAGGACTATTAACCACCTGTGCATGATAGAAACATTGGGAGCGCAATTTAAATGGATGTAATAGGCCTATATGTATGGAAGAATGCTAGCGAGCTGGAACTTATAAACATGAAATTCTAACACATACTTTCTAAACATTATAACATTTTTAAAAAAGAATTTTAAATCACTTATCATCTTGACGACATCAAGGAGGGGATGAGCTACTATGCAACGAAGCGACTGGCAGAGAATAGAAGAGAGTGGAGGGCTGCTGCCATATAGAAGGACCTGCTTACGAGCAGAAAACTACAGAGACAGACATCATCTTTACAGTAGTGCATTACTGCAGATCTTAGTAGTGCATCAGTAGGGCAATACGCCCTTGGAACAGCTTCATATAATTTATATTGCAGATTGGCAACCCCTTTAAATCAGATCCTCCCTTTCCCCTCAAAAAAATATCAAGCTGTAACATTGGTAACTGGTTTTCTGGATGTGATTGATCAACTATTCTCGTTTGATGGAAATTTTTAACGCCTCCAACAAGTGTAATGATTCGATTATATAGGTATACTCTACTATTGAATTCTAATATGATTTCCAATACAAGTCCAAAAACCGATAAGGATGGAATTAAAACAACTAATGAATTATGCGTACTAGTAATCAGTTGTAACATGCATACAAGTCTTACTACTCAGATAATTTAGCTAATTGAGATAATTGGGGAAAGAATAGAAACGAGGCAGCTGGGTTGGTATGGACATGTACAACGGATGAGGGACGAAAGCAAGGCAAAACAGTTTGTAAATGTTAGAGTACAGGGAAGAAGAACGGTGGGGCGCCCGAGGTATTCATATGAGGATCGCATTGAGGAGATAGGGAGAAGAAGAGGGAAGACGGTTCCGGAGATGAGGAGGATGGCGATGGATAGGGATAAATGGAGGAAGTGGACCGAGGCTACCCCAACGCTGTAAGGCATACTGGGGAGAGACAAAGAAGAAGAAGAAGAAGAGATAATAGAGAGAAATCATTATTTTAATTCCTGCCTTAAACTTGGAAGACTTGGAAAACGCTGCGATCCAGATCCCAGACGGTAACACTGTAAGTTTGTTATTGAAGCAAGGTTAGGGGTCAAAATTTATAAGGTCATACCAGAAGGAACAGAGCTTCGGTGGAGGAGACTAAATGGCTTACTGGATGTCTGCCTGAAACTATTGAGAGTTATTTTTCTGTAATTATCTGATTCCCATTCTATTATAATACTTCTTTTACCTTTTTTGCACATACCAACTTGAAAGAGAAAGATGTGTGAGTGTGTGTGTGAATGTAGCATTAAAAACGTTTTTTTCACTGACCTCCTACTTGCATACAAACTGAGAATAATTAAGCAAGTAGTGTTTTTATTTTGACAGGAACTAACTGTATAGAGGTTTAAATCTGTATAGAAGTTTATATCTGTATTTCACTGAGTTGTGTTTTTTGTCAAAATAAAAAAATGATTTGATTTGATTTTGACATAAGGATCAGATCGGACCGTTACCATGGGATCTAGAATAAATAGTTTTGTCTACTAAATTTATAATTCAAATCAATTGAATCATTTAAGTAGTAAGTCTAGTTTTGATATTATGATATTTCAATGTCGCCTTGCATTTTTTAGGGTGGAACACGTTCTATCAACCATATCTCGACCGCCAGAGTGGATAGCGCGCTACACAATGATCAAACACAAGAAGCGTCGCCCGTTGGCCTGGAAGGTAAAGATCAAACTGCTGCGAACTTCATGGCGTCGCTATCGGCTCGACGGCCTCAACACTGTTCAGTACCAACTGCTCGATCTGCAGGACCGTCCTCTCTACACCAAGGTGCTCATAGACGTCGGACATCCCCCTCACAACATCCGTGTTCTCCAACAGGAACAGGATGAACAGAACAAGAGAACTGACTGAAATTATTTTGCCAAAAAAATCGTCGATTATGACCTGTTTGACATGACTTGCATTCATTTGTAATATTATAATCTTATGACATTTATTATCAACTGACGGTCCAACAATGTTGACCAAAGAAGTAGAATTAAAACAAACTACGACCTGGAAGGATATGCAGAGCAGATAAACGGAGGGAGATCAGCCAATTACAGTGATAGATAGAGACATAAACAGAGACTTTTATACATTTTTACAATAATCATATTAAGCGGGCCATTCATTATACAACTGGTGGTCCAACAATGTTGAACTGGTAGTAAGACCTCTAAAGTAGAATTAAAACAACCTCCGACTTGGAAGGATATGCGGAGAAGAAAAACGGAGGAAGATCAGCCAATTACAGTGAGTCAGTGAGTAATTACAGTGAGTAAAGGAGCGCAGTTGCCAAGTTGACGATCAGACTCAGTCGATATAGTGCTTTTCGATAGAGAGATTTCACTCTTAAAACTAAGAGGAGAAACCGATTGTTCTACACTTCCTAGCATAGTAAGAATAGTGGAGATGAATAGGGATGTTGCGCAAAAATTGGATGCTGACACAAAAGTAGAGAGAATGCTGTTAGGTGAGTAATTGGTGAAGGAAAGAGCATCGTTCCTCTCTGTTTTCGCGAGAGAGCTGTGTAAAAATTGATATCTCTGGTCTATAGGTATGTGTATCATTAGGATAGCATGCTACTTTTACTGTAAAATGTATTTTCACCACACTGCACAGAAAGCAGCTGTTTTCCAGTCCCTACATAGGTCTGAAAGGCATTGTTTGCAGACGACTCTCGTCTGACGTCAGAACAGGTTTCTTTCCGGCCTAGGCCGGAAAGAGTACCCTTTCCAGCCGCTAACATGGAACTAAGACAGGTGATCAAAAAACAGCTGTTCAAAAAACTTTTCATTATTTGTGTTCATTATTCAATAATTAAAACATTTATAATAGTATCATCTTATTGTCATTTGAAAGAATAAAAAAGTATAAACTCAACCTCCCACATAATTGAACATAATCTTTCAGGTTATTTAGACAAATCAGAATAAAAAATAAAAATACTTTGACAATTTCCTGATATTCAGATTACCTCAGAGTTGCTAGAGCTATCACCTTCCACTTCTGCTCTCGGAAGTGCTTAGTAAACAACTATTCTCATATATATATATATTGTTTATTTTTGTGTGTGGCGAAAAATAGCGTTCGCACCACGGGCGAAAATGTTTTTCCGGCTCTCAGTCTTTTCTAGTCCTCGGCCTACGGCCTCGGACTTGAAAACCGATCTCGAGCCGGAAAAATCTCATTTTCTGTTCTAGGTGCGAAATATACTATATCAGAGGCTTTTAGAATTAAGTTTGTTTTTCCAGTCCTTCAAAATTATTTCTTCAATACGTGAATATTTCCTATTTTAGTGATAATAATGTGAAATATTTTTCTGTGTTTGGTTTTGAAGCATCTAAATTCCAAAATCTACTTTGTGAAAATAATTAAGGACTGAAAATTTTGTTGGGTGAACAACTACAAGACAACCTATTTCGGACTATGTGTAACCTTATCTTTTCTCTCGCTATCATCTTAATGATGTACTTACTGTATGAATCAATAAAGAATAAAGGTGTTGAACACTTACTAAAGTGTATAGAACGCACTCCGCTTCAGCACGGTAACATCGCCACGGTTGTATGTTAATTTTTCTCTGCTCCGCATATCCTTTCAAGTCAGAAGTAGTTTTGAATCGACAATGGTGGAATCTTCAACTACTCACACTTCGACTGGTTGTCTACGAGTTAGCTTAACATCCCCACTCACGTTCTTACTTGACTCTGACTAGGCGGTTGATCTTGGGTTATAGGATTTGCTGAATCTTCAGTTGATCCAACTCGTACGGCTAGACATCCAACATCAGCATCAATGTTGGACTCAACATTGGATGTTGTAACTCAAGTTGGACAGTCAATTGCCAGTTTTAGAGCTTATGCACCATCTACGCTGAACCACAATTACTTGAAGATTTGGTCGCATTTATTTTGATGTTCTACATTCCGGGTTTGAACTAACATGGGAACTGATATGGTGAACATGGAGCTGCATAATCCTTTGGTGTTGAAAATGCACACAGCAACAGACGGAGGAAAATCCCTCCCCAGTTTTTCAAATGTTTCAATGTCTGTCAGTCTCCCTATGCCTGCTGCAAACACCTGGGAAGAGATTTTCCTATAAATATCAGCATACGTCTATCTGTTGCTTTGTGCAATGGTCTTTAGAGTAACTATATTTTTATGATGTCTGTTGTGAGGTGTGAAGTGTAAATTGTATAATGAAATTACTTGAAATGAATTGAAGAATGTGTATAAATTTGTGTATATATGTTAACTTGTTGTCTTGTGTATATATGCGTATACAATGTCCACTTTCACACTTCTTATCCTGTAGAAAATGGATAAAATTGCAAATTCACTTTGAAGCAAAATCTGTTTTGACTGTAATTTGAACAAGTATAGATGCAATTTCTTTTTGAATTATACTTTGGCTTCAATAATTTACTGTATGAATAAATAAGTAATAAATAAAGCCAATAATTTGGCTTTAATAATGTCACTCTATTCTACCGCAGGTCAGCAAGGATATAATAATGGTGAATACTACTATTTTTAATCACAAGATTGAATTTCCATTCATTTGGTACAGTTAGGTGTGAAAAAAAATGTATTCCAATCCAAATGAGTCATACGATTTGAAATGGATGTAATATGTGAACTACATCTTCAACCATACTACGGCCATTTTGATCTTGGAAACAACTGAACATTGTTGACTAGTGAAGCATCTTCCCTATATTATATTCATATTGAAAGTGGAATATTATTCTTTTTTATCTCCATAATAAGGCTAAACTTCATCTATGTTCGATTTTCTATGTGGCATAGGCTAGTTCAGGACTTATTTTGAAGATGCTTGAAAACATGATAAGAAAATATTCAAGTGCCTACAGTTGAACAGTTTAAATTGGAAATGTTATCGAATTTTCTTGTCTGTGTTCATCCATAACAAAGAAAATAATTTTTTATACCAAATTATCGAATGCCTGAAATTTTTGGTGGTATTTATAGATTTCGCTAAGAATCTATATAAATCCAGTTCTTTCATGATGGTATTATATTCCATTCCTTTTAACTTGGTGCTATCCAATGAACATGGTAAGCTATTATTTCTAAAAAAATCTTCAAAACTTCAGAGTATTTGAAAGTATATAATATCTAAATAGTTTCCAAAAGATTGACAATTCATAAAATGAAATTATTGCAAGTGAATCAATAATCGAAATCTAAATCAGTCTCGATCTATTCAATTGAAACTTTCATAGATGCATTTTTCATTTAATATGATACTAATAATGAAGCGTTGTAATTATAATAGCTATAAACGACTGAGTATTTTGTGAGCGGACCTTTCTCAATTTTGCAGCTAACAACAAACAAAACATGAAAACAATAATTGAATAGGTGAGAAAAATACAAATCAATGTGAAAAAACTGATTGATGCTCCGTCAAGAATCATTCAAAAACAGATAATCTTACACAATAATTCGCATATTAGTACAGAATTATTATTTTAAAAAATATTATACAGTGCTGTATAGGATTACAGAATTGTACTTTTAATTGATTAGTGAGTGATTGACAAATAATAAGACATTTTTGTGAAACTGTAGATTGAATGGGTTCACAAGGTACTGCTTTTCTGATATTATTGATAAAAAATCGGTATTGATTCTTATATTATTGTATCTCCAACTATAGCAATTGTATAGGAATCAGGGCAGCATTACATCTACCATAATAATTATTTTACTGATTCACTGTAAAGGTGCGTACAGATATACGCGCCGCGAACATGAACAATTCACTTTTAATCAGCTGACTATATCTGTATTTTTACAGAAACGGTTAGATACAGATATGAAAAGCTTGTCATCAGCTGATTAAAAGTGAGTTGCTCATGTTCGCGGCGCGTAAATCTGTACGCACCTTAAAGCTGCGTACACATATACGCGCTTCCAACCCGCACCGAGCACGCCCCGCCCTCATACCGCCCTCGTTCCTCCATCGTACCGCAGTCGCTCCGCCCCCGCTCTGCAGTCGCACCCATCATGAACGTTACGGAAGATGTTAGCTCTTCTGACGTTCCCCGGTCGAACCACTCTTGCTCCCCGGTCGATCATCAATCGCTCTGCTGGAGTGACGTTCGGTTGCGGAGCAGAGCGAAAGTCTGTACGCACCTTTAGATATACATTAAGCATGTATTACGGCCGGGTTTCCGAGCTCAGGATTTAGCTAAGTTCTAGACTAGAAACAGCTGGAGTCAGAAATTGTTTTTCCGAAACGTAGTCGCAGTTTTTATGACAATCTTTATTTTCTCATTTATAATTGAAAACGTTTTTCCTTGACGAAATAGAACATTCCTCAATAATCTGAAATAGCTGAAACTTTACACTATTTTCTCTTTATTCTATTTTCAATTTTCTAGCTTTTCAAAATTCAATTCAAACGTGACTCTGACTATGATTATGACTACGCCCCGTTTCAGAAAGCCAATTTTCTGACTCCAGCTGTTTAAAGTCTAGAGCTTAGCTAAATCCCGAGCTCGAAAACCGGGCCCTAATTGACTAGAATTCAGGACAGCATAACATTTTCCATAATAATTATTCTACTGATTTACCTTAAGATAAATTTAAAATGCTACTAAGAAATAGTTTCCTGTCTATTGTATTATGTTCATGCTAATAAATGAATATTTATCACATTTATTTTACTTTGGAAATCTGTAGTCAATTCGATGATGAATTTGTTTCTAATGCATGATCATTAGATTCAATTGATAACGCCGGTGTAAGATATAAACCAAATGCCAAATTACTAGTTACATGATATGATAGTGCTTCATTTTTATATTGTATATTAATATATTTTATTCATTCTAAGACAATATGAATGAAGAGTTTTCTAGAGATGACCAATGATGGTACTGATACAGTACTTGCAAGAGAAAGTGAGTAATCAGGTAATGGGATTGTATAGTAAATATGTTAACTCTCAACGCGAGTTAATGTTTCATGTGTAAAAGTGTACTTTATATGATACAGATTTTGAAACAATATTTTTTGAAAAGAGCAGAAATACCGATGAACATGTTTTATGGAAATGCTCAAGTGGATTTTTAAAAACTCAGAGTTAAGTTTTGATAATTTGTTGAACTACGAATTTATAGAGTGTTTGCAAATTTTTCAAAATGTTTCAATAGTGTATTCCATTCTGTGTTTGTGTAAAGAGAAAACTCATATTTGAACAAACAATACCAGAAGTTTGAAAGCTAATCAAATATTAGAATTGCTTGTTGTTTCAACTTTGTAGCTCTGTATAATCATTTCAAAATAAACCAGGACTTTCATATTTTTCCATCCATTTTCTTGCATATTTCAAGTTTCAAGGTTCTGTACTGTCTGGGAATTTCCATGAAATGGAAACATAATTTCGTGAATTATTATTATTTTTCTTCTGGCTTTTTCAACAGCAATACTCTATCCCACCAAGCACAATCAAACCATGATACAGTACATCTAAGTCAAAAGTTCATAGACATTATAAGTGATGTTATGAAACCCACTTATGAATACTTGTATAATCAGTCTATTTGTTTGTCATGGACAGCAAATGAATAAACCATAATTAACGCTTTTTGGGATAGTGAACTATTGAAAATAATAATGTTCTGGCCAAATAATTGTGATGGTAAATATTCAATTAACCATAAGCTATTCTGATCCTGTCATGATATTATTTATAGCTGAGAAATCATTGATTATTGTCTTATTGTCCATATTGTGTTATTGTTTGTAACAAGGAATGATTGTAAGCATCATGTCACAGTGCAATCAATGTATATAGATTTTTCATGTTTACAATGAGAATTATAATATGGTAGTGAATAAAGATATTTTATCTTTGATAGAAAGGAATGTTTTATTTGCCCAATACCATAATTTACAGCCGATCTAAGATCAAACTCTCCAGAAGCCATGATCTTACTCTTGAAACAAAAGTGAGACTTCTTAGATGTTACAGTCATCTTTTCTGTTTCCTTGTTTGGAACAGAATCTTGGACACTCAATGAAAACATATCCAAGAGACTAGAAGCCTTTATCGAAATTCTGAGGATATCATGGACTGAGCATGTCACTAATGAAGAGGTACTAAGAAGAATGAATAGACAAAGGGAAATTATGAACACTATCAAGATCCGAAAACTGCAATATCTGGGCCACATCATGAGGAACAATTCCAGATACTTTTTACTGCAGACAATCGTTCAAGGAAAAAGAGGTCCTGCAAGGAGAAGAATATCTTGGCTGCATAACCTTAGAAAGTGGACCGGAAAAAAATCATCTAAACTCTTCCGCATGGCTGTGGACAAAATTAGGTTTGCCATGCTGGTTGCCAACATCCGAAACGGATAGGAACCACAAGAAAAACAAGATACCAAGATCTATTCGAATTAAGTATCTATTATATCATAGAGAAAATTTTTTTCCAAATACAATTAAATTAATTATTCTATGTTATTATCAATCATCATTATTAGATGATTGAATGAGGTTGAACAATAGTGACTATAATATGATATGAATGTAATATGATCTACTCCAATAAATCTATTATACTATAGATGAAATATTATTTCCTATGACTATAATATGATATGAATGTAATATGATCTACTCCAATAAATCTATTATATTATAGAGGAAATATTATTTCCTAAATACATTTCCTGAGAAATGGAAAAGTTGATATTCACACTGATCAATTTTCGTTTTTCAATGAGCTGGGTGATGTTGAAGGTATTTAATAGGTCATATCTCTTCAACGGAAGCTGTACAATAAAAAAAATTACCAAACTCTCATAAGACCAGTAGTAACGTATGGCTGTGAAGCATGAGTTCTTAGTTCACAAAACATGAATGCATTGATCTTCGAAAGGAAAATTCTGAGAAGAATACATGGTCCAATATATGAATAAGGTGAATGGAGAATAAGGAACAATGCAGAAGTGAATACCATCTTGCAAGGGAAGGGATATAGTTAGGTATATAAAATTTAGAAGGATTGGCCTTGTACAACGAATGGACCAGAACAGAACACAGAAACAGATGCTTGTTGGACGAATGGAAAGAACCAGGATAAGAGGTCGCTCCAAAACCCACTGGCTTCAAGATGTGGAGAAAGATCTGGCGTGCTTGGGAGTGCGAAACTGGAGGAAGCGAGCAGGTGATAGAGATTATTGGAGGCGAATTGTTGCGGAGGCCAAGGCCCACGTAGGGCAATAGCGCTTCGTAAGTAAGTAAGATATACGATAAAATTGATTATTCATCAATGATCATTATTTGATAAATATGTAAGGTTATAACATTAGTGGATTCAATCTACATGTCAATTTGATGGTGAAAACGATTGTGGTCAATGAAATAGTTTGAAAATATGTTCCAAGTAGAACTGTGAGGAGAAAGATTCTTTCCTCTGATATTTCAGAGAAGTGAATGTAAGTTCTACATGCTTTAGAAGAGCTATTCCTACTACAGACCAGATTCATATTACTTCTTTCTATAATTTTCGTGTTGATGGAACTGAAGAAGCCTCTCTGGGAAAAATAGTATGCGAGATAATGCTTTCCCTTTTTGTGTTTATTGCTTTAATGACCAGCAAATGCTTCCACAGCGACAGTCTGAGTTTTTCTTTGATATTGCTCCCCAAACTATTCCGAGTTTTGTATATGTTGTTCCCCCCACCCCCGATCTACACCAGCCACCATCCCGCGATAAAGGAGAGAAACAATCATTAGGGAGGCAGAGACCAGTGGTTAGCTGAGCATCTGGAAATAAAAATGTGATAACTTTTTTCAAAAGCAACTTTTTCTCAATCCGACTGGAAATGAAACGGAGTCTGAAGTGGGAATAATGCCAAGATTAATCAGCGGAATAATTCACTCGGTTGCATTTTTGATGAGTTAGAATACCCGGAGGAGTAATCATAAAAAAGCTATTCTGTGAGCTTCAATTTATTCCATCGTACTGCACTTCTCGTTTTAATCCCGCCAGGCTATACTGGAATATTTTGGGGCCTACATGATGTGAAAAATTTTCAGCTATAAAAAAATGTATAGCATGAAGAAGGTAAGAGCCTAAGTTTAAGAAATTGGACACAAGACATTGATAAAGTAATGACAAACAAAAAGTAAAACAGACATAATAATAGTCTACAACCCGAATAGGTACAACACTTGGAAGTAGATGGTAGACTTGTGTAGAATTTATTAGAAAGACAATATTCTTCACCTTACATTAATAATGATAGTTTTATATCTAGAATCATTCTCAGATCCTTAAAACAGAACCGTATTAACTAATAATTGCAAAATACTAATCATAGAACTTTAGAATCCGTCAACTACATGAATGTGTCCTATATTTTATTATCGTATGCTATTTTGTGCTCACTATATCAAAACTTTGATTATTGATAAGTTAAAGTATATATAATCAGATATCATACTTAGCCATATTTGGAGGTCGAGATCTCTATTCCATGAATTAATAGATTGTTGGAAGCCGTAGAAAATAATTAATAATTAAACATAACTTATGTGAAAGAGAAATGAAAAGTCTATAATCTTTAAATTGGGTTCCATTTTCTATGATCCCTAGATTTATCCTATCTAATTAATTTGAACATCATATTTTTTGTAGATTCCCTCATGAAACTTGACAGAAATTTTAATTGTGTTTATTCATTAAAAATCTGAGTCTTAAGATTCAAATTTATCAACAATCCAAAGCAGTTCTTATGTCTCAAGTCTTATGTCAATACCGAATAATATATAAACTGATTCAATTGCATGGATTGAAATATACATTTAAGTATTAAAATAAAAATGTTGATGAAAATCTTATGTAGATTGTAAATTTATTTTCATTATGTATCTTGAAATAAATAATAATTTTTATCAGAGTGGAGAACGTTGAATATCAGTACATTTGTAGGTGAAATTTTTGTTGAAATAAATTTTTGCAGGTTGCATTTATCATTTCAAAAAGACTTCATCGAAAGGAATATCGTTTACAATTCCTTTGAGTATCGCAGTGGATATTTCGGAAATGGGAGTTGCTATGGAATCTTCAAGCTCGTTCAACACTTCGCGCCAATTCTCGTCCAAGAACTGGTTCAAGTTGTCACCTATACAGACAACAAGATTATTGAAGTCACTTCTAAACGAATGAATTATCAAAATTCAGAATGAGAAATGAACGTAAATAATGGGGCAAATAAACCGCACTATTCCAAGTAATAAAGAATATAAATATGTTTACTTTCACATTCATTCAAATTTTGAATTGGGAGAGCCAAGCTTAGATCCAATTAACACATCATAGAGTGCAATGTTTCTATTATCTATAGATAGACTTCTTTGGAAAGAAGAAGGGGGGGGGAAATAATAAATTCATTCATCCTTCCAATTGATACATTACACATAATCAGAAATTATGAAAAGTGGAGTATATCACAACAATATAGCAAATTATAGAAATAAAGATAATGAAATAATACAATTACACGTTGCACAAAGAAATCACAATAGAAGAATAAATAATTTCAAGTACCCCGAGGACTAAAAGTCCTGTTTGGGGAACCATCATATTTTAAATTAAGAAAAAAATAAACAATGAATTATTTTGCTAATTAAATCAAAGTCTACCTCTAGTAGTGAGTTATGGAGAACAAAATTGTATTAGATCGTTTGCAAATTTGGAAAACATGGATAGAAAATCAAACACTAACAAAAAACTAATTACGATACGTCTGAAAGTTTTGATAGCAAGGCAAAGACGTCTGGCACCTAAAAGGCGTAAAGGCTTTGTTCATACATTATCCCCCACATCCACTAGTGTAAAACTATTCTTGCAATCTCTCCTCTCTGTGCAGATGATTTCCACAATTCACTAGAGGCTTAAAACCAAATAAATCGGAAATTATTTTTTATCTGTATAGAATACAAAATAATTCTTGGTATTGCTCGTGGAAGAATGATAAAACATTTTGTACCTGAATATAATTATAGGCCTACGAAATACCAATTATTGGATAAAATACTTTTTCTATTCATATAAAAATACCGGCATTATCATAATATTATATATACTGGCATAATCTTATACTCATGAAATTCTTATCTCACTGACTGGATGGATTGCAACAAAACTTGAAATATAGCTTCCTTATAAGTCCTAGGTGCTCACTAAGAGATCTTTCGGCGATATTTCAACTCTAAAGGTGGTTTTTAAGGATTTAAAGTTAGTCTTTTAGCATGTATAATTCTTCTTCTCCCAATCTCTTAATTATAATTGAAATGTCCATATCATATGTTACTAAAGAACTATAATCTAGAGAGAGTACCTCTTCTGAACAGTTTGTTGTTACTGGCAACTAAATTAATAATTTTGTCAGGTTGGCATTAAGTTGAGTTGACTTTATTCGGTTGGCATCAACCTGAAGAACTAATTGAAATGCATTTATCGAGAACAAATTGATTGGACACTGCTGCTTTAATCAGAGCTATTCCTAGAGATAAAGATAATTTTGATTTTTCATAAAACAAACTTTTATGACGGGAGTTGCTTCTAACATTTGATCCTATTCTATCTAATTTTTGAAATCTATTCTATTCTAATTTTGTTTCTATATCCGACAGATCGCGAAAACTGCTCAAACAATTTCGATGAAATTGTAATAATTCAGTATGATATTATGGAGGGTATTTTTAAAAGTTCAGAAGTGTACGTTGTGGAATCTGTTTGCTAAGAATGAGAAAATTCGGCCAAAATCTAACTTTGGCGGAAGAAAGAAGTATTTTATTAAAACGGCCTAATAGCTGTTGTTCAACTTTTCCTAATATGAAAATATCTTCCATAAAAGTAAGGCGCTTTTCCCAAGAATCAATTGTTCCCAAACATTGATTGTTTGTTCTAAAAATATTGGAGAATATGCATAACAGTTCGTTGACTGTCAGTATTCCTCATTAATAGCATCAATGCTCCCCTTTCAAACAATGCTGACACATTGATGTGAATCTTACTATAATTTGGTTACTCTAGATCAGATGAAGATAATAATGTTGATGATCGCTACTGTTTCAATTTCAATTATGTTTGACATTTTTGCTTTTGATGCCAGCTGTTATTATTATGTGAAATAAGCTCTCATTGAATGAAATTCACTAAGATAGCAATTTCTGTTGGAATATGTGTGTTTGTGGATATGTATGAATGTCGGACGGATCTCGAAAATGACTCTAACGATTTTGATTAAATCAGGAATATAATGGGTTTGCGACAAAGGCATCGTTTTGGAACAGGTCTCAATTCTGAGATGATTCGCTGAAGTTCCTTGAGAAAGGATTATTGGTCCCTTAAGTTGCAGCTGATCATGAAAAGGTTTTCCATAGTCTGTTGAAAACGTAAGAGAGTGTGAGCAAATGAAACAGATTATAATAACTGTAGTTGAGTTACCAAACTTGGCGACCTTATTTTAAAACATTGTAGTATTCATGGAGAATCTGGAAGAATGGGTTCAGAGTGACCGGATGATAGAAGAAGACATTTGAAATCGATCTCTCCAAACATATGGTAGTTTAATGTAATGTTCATTGAGGTGATAGAAATGCGACTAATTTCTTCAGCTTCTCTGTTTTATTGGTACCTCTGTTGCTCTATGTACGCAGCCATGGCCTTGAGAAAGCCAGTTGCTTTGTCTGTTAATTCCTAATCCGTTAATTTGATATTTAGAAACTAAATACCACGAGAACCAATCAGAGAAACCTTCTATTGAAAAAATACCCTGCTCTAATTAATTCTCATGAAATTCAATCATGATTGAAATTGATCAGGCTTTTGTGCTACTGGGCCTGATATTTTCATGTTTCAAAATCAGCTAAAGACTAAATCGGAAAAAACATAATATTCCAACAGCTGCCTCACGATTCCAACAACTATTTCCTCTCACGATGTCATTACATGACACAAGACAAATAATTATATTGATATCGATAGATCACAAGTAAATACGAAAGTTGTCAATTTAGATAATTTGTTGTTAATGTGTCAATTATCTCAGTTCCATATGGCGTTAACCTTACCATGTTCATAAGCTTACTTAATAGGATCCTTTTTCATCCTTTGAAACCCTTAGAGGCAAAATATCTCAAAATCCTTTCTTAGTGCGCGTCTATCATGTTTGAAAAATATTTGTGCAAAGTTCCAAGTCAGTAGGCCAATTAGTTTTAGCTGTAGTGCGATTTTACATCAAAATTTTCGAAAAATGCCCTCTCTTGGCCCCCCCTGTGCTCCTGATCGGAATATTCCTGCAGAGATCCAATTTTTTTCTCGTAGCTGAACAAAAAAGTTCCTCATGACTTTGCTGTGCAATGAGCGGTTAAAAAGTACAATATATTTGGGGGGCCCCAGCTCCCTCAGGGGGGCAAATTTTTGAAAATTCTTTTTCAGTGGATGTCTTGAGGCTACCATAAACAATAAAACAATTGTGCAAAATTTCAAGATTTTAGGCTCAGTAGTTTAGGCTGTGGTGTGATTTCAGTCTGTCGGGACTTAGCCTTTTATAGATATAGACGAGAATCTATGCACCTCTGTTCTGTAATTCAAAATTTATTATGTGAGTAGTGACTTGAGTCTCTCTTAACAGCAATGAGTGGAATATAGAGTATAGAGTATTAAGGAACTCACCAAGAAGTTTATTTCTGTTGAGCAGATGATCGAGCTTGAAGTACAATCTTGAACAGTCGAACTTAATTCTGTTTGACATAATTTTGATGTAATCCTTGCCATTTCTCTTCTCTTTATCGAAATCAACGATAAAAGTTGCATTCAGGTTAACTGAAAAAGATTGAAAATTTCATATTAAGTTGAGCTTGAAAGTTATATCTTCTAATAGAGCTACCAAATGAATTTAATCATCTCAATTGATTTGATCAATTTTGAAATTTTGACAGTAAAAAAAAAATTAAAAACAGTCTTATCTTTTGCTGCATGCAAAGTTATTTTTTATTTATTAGTCAGTGATTTTGTTCAAAAGTTATAATTCAATTTCCGCTTTCTGAATAGTTGTGAAGTTGATATTGTGGTAGTTATTCATATTGATTGAGAATACTAGATATCGCCCGTCAATGAAAGATTACAGAGGGAAAAGTTTGGAACACAATTTTTGACCCCGCAGCTCTTTTAAGGATAGTAAGGGGCTAAACATATCAAAAGTCCTCACTCCTACCCCCTGTACCAAGGGGGTGAGGGTGGCTTGAAAGTACCATATTTTGTCTTTTTGCACATATCTCGAACATATCTTTAGAAAATTTTTGTCAAAATTAAAATTAAAAAAAAAATTAAAGCTTACAAATTAGCCTACAAGTTTCATTTGAAACATTTTTCCATATTCCATAGCCAACAAGTTTCATTTGAAACAATTTTCATATTCCGTAGCCTACAAGTTTCATTTGATGCAATTTTCCATATTCTATAGCCTACAAGTCTCATTTGAAACAATTTCCATATTCCATGGCCAACAAGTTTCATTTGAAACAATTTTCATATTCCATTGCCTACAAGTTTCATTTGGAACAATTTTCCATATTCCATAGCCTACAAGTTTCATTTGAAACATTTTCCCATATTCCATAGCCAACAAGCTTCATTTGAAACAATTTTCCATATTCCATAGCCTACAAGTTCCATTTGAAACTATTTTCATATTCCATAGCCAACAAGTTTCATTTGAAACAATTTTCATATTCCATAGCCAACAAGTTTCATTTGAAACAATTTTCATATTCCATTGCCTACAAGTTTCATTTGGAACAATTTTCCATATTCCATAGCCTACAAGTTTCATTTGAAACATTTTCCATATTCCATAGCCAACAAGTTTCATTTGAAACAATTTTCATATTACATAGCCTACGAGTTTCATTTGAAACAATTTTCATATTCCATAGCCAACAAGTTTCATTCGATCAACTTTCATATTCCATAGCCTACAAGTTTCATTTGAAACAATTTTCCATATTCCATAGCCTACAAGTTTCATTTGAAACAATTTTCATATTCTGTAGCCTACAAGTTTCATTTGAAACAATTTTCCATATTCTATAGCCTACAAGTTTCATTTGAAACAATTTTCCATATTCCATAGTCAAAAAGTTTCATTTGAAACTGTTTTCATATTCCATAGCCTACAAGTTTCATTTGGAACATTTTTCCGACTTCTCTTCTAGTTTTCTAGGTGTAAACTCTCGAAGATGTATTGAGAATTCCACACTAAACACTAAAGCTGCTATAACAATTGATGAAGAGCATAAAAAGGTGAATTAATACATCAAATTGAAGAGATTGAATGCTCTACAACCCATCGTTCAGTACCTATTTTTTCAACGCAAGGTTGTTGAGTTATAAGCCCTGTGAGTACAAAATGTTGGAAGAAATACAGTCTTTTCAAAGATTTCATACTTCTAAAAGTAAATATCTCGAAAACTAAAGAAGATATCACAAAACTCAACTCAACAAAACTTGTAGGAAATTTATATAGCTTCATTTTTGTTTAGATAGTCATGTCGCTGAAATGCATTTTTTCCAAGATACATGCGTATAAGTCAGAAATGAGAAAACGAAACTTTTAAACCACTCTCATCCCTTAAGCACAAGGGGTAGGAAAGAGGACTTTTGATATGTTCACCTTTCAACTAGTCCAAACAGAGCTGCGAAGTCAAATAATGTGTTTCGAACGATCCCTCCAAATTTTCATGTCAATTGATCTATTGTTGTTAAACTGAAGATTTTACACTCAACACTATAACAGTTGCAACAATCGTAGGGAGATGCGTGAAATGATTATATAATACATAAAATTGGAGAGACTATGATGCTCTATGAACTCATGATTAGCACGGATTTTTTCAATCTATCGTTAAAAAGTAATAAGGCCAAAAATATGAAAAATCGGAGCCGGAAGGGTTTTCCTTAAAAATGTGACACCTTGAAGAGCTCATACCTAGAAAACTAGAAGAGATATGGAAAAATGTTTCAAATGAAACTTGTTGGCTAATTTGTAAGCTTTAATTTTTTGGACAACTATTTCCAAAAGACGCATATTATTCCAGATATGTGCAAAAAACCAAAATATGATACTTTCAAACCACCCCACCCCCTTAGGACAGTGGGTGGGAATGAGGACGTTTGATATGTTTACCCCCTCCACTATCCTTAAAAGAGCTGCGGGGTAAAAAATTATTGTGTTCCAAACTTTTTTTCCCTCTTAACCTTTTTCGAGCATTTGTTGCCTGGACTACCGAACAAAGATTTATTGAGAAATTGAGGTACCGCTGTTGCTACACAATTATTTTCAATCTCTGGTAATCTCTTTTTGGAAATCTTTTTTGTTTACCAATGATTGATAATGGTGTAATAACCGAGACCGGTATCTCGATTTTTTAACTAATCTATGGTTGGACCATATCTAGTCCTTTTATTCAGTATCATTAAATTCATCGATTAAGTTCACGTATCAAATAAATCAGCAGAATTTTAAATGTATGAATTACATGCTAAGCTTATGTTTAGTTGAGATTGTCATTTTTGAATTGGTTTGGTTGATGATTATTCTCACATATCTACTATTTTTTCCAAATTCGTACTCACTCAGTGTCATACTTCCGTTTCCATTTCCAGCAATTGGTAGAACAAAAATTTTGCCATCAACCTTATACTCTCCGAACACTTCCAGCTTTGGCACAATAAGATCCCATTCAATGTGCCTTTTCTTCATGTCCATTCTGGAAAATTAACGATTGCAATACATATTTGAAAAGTATCATTGAAAATATATTAATTAATCCATCTATCAGTGATTAAATCACTGATGTATAAGGTACAATATGTACTATTTTTGTTGTGAAATGAATAACATTGAACAATTTCACATACATGACGACTATCAATTCAATCATAGATTCTTTAATTGCTCCCTGAATTAAAAACCTGACTATAAGATGTGAAATTATTCTCACATATTGCCATTGCTTATATTCTGTTTTTCCTGACAACACAATATTTGTTCAATATTGATGAAATTATATGGGTGATGTATTCTAACTAAACTATGAAATTCAAAATATCCTATTATATTAAGCGAGTAAAGTCTGTATATATCTGGTTATTTTTATAACTGGCTATTTTTATATCTGGTTATTTATGTTTTACGGATCTCGAAAACGGCTCTAAAGATTTTCACAAAATTTGGAACATAGTAGGTTTATGATTTAAAGATTCGATTGCACTAGGTCTCATTCTTTGGAAAACTCGGTGAACGTTGAGCAGCTGGATTGCTTCCACGTTCACATGTTGATGAAGTCTTTTCTCATGTTTTTCTGCAAATCTTTGGATTTCACTGATGACTGTCGCCACTCCCAGGTCGCGGTGAAGATCAGAGTTCCTGATGTACCAAGGAGCGTCTACACAACTTCTCAGTACTTTGTTCTGGAAGCGCTGGATGATGTCGATATTGGATGGTCGGGTGCAGCCCCAGTGTTGAATTCCGTAGGTCCACACCGGCTTGAGAATCTGCTTGTAGAGAAGCAATTTGTTATAATTTGACAACTTTGATGTCCTCCCAAGTAGCCAGTACATTGTCTTGAATTTTATGCCAAGTTGTTCTCTTTTCTTCTTCACATGCTCCTTCCATCTAAGCTTGGCATCCAGCGTCATGCCTAGATACTTTGCAGTGTTGGAGTAGGGTACAATATTCCCATTGAGTGTTAAGGGGATATATTGAACTCTTCTGTTTGTAAAGTTGACTTGAACTGATTTTGCTTCATTCAATTTTATAAGCCAGTGTTTTGTCCAAACATTGATTCTGTTGACTGCCACCTGCAATTTCTCTGTAGAAACTTCAACAGTTTCACCAACTGATAAAACTGCTGTGTCATCAGCAAATGTTGCTACTGTTACGTTTTCGGGTTGAGGTATATCAGATGTGTATAGGAGGTACAAGAGGGGACCCAGCACACTTCCTTGAGGAACTCCAGCCCTGATTTCTCTGAGAGATGAAAAAGCATCATCTTGTTTTATCCTGAAATAACGGTCTTGAAGATATGATTTCAGTATCAGACTGTATTCTGTTGGTAAGAACTGGTTCATTTTGTAGCACAATCCTGAATGCCATACTTTGTCGAAAGCCTGTGCTACATCAAGGAAAATTGCAGAGCAAACTTTCTTTTCCTCCAATGTATTTTCAATAATATTTGTTGTTCTGTGCACCTGATCTATTGTACTATGTTTATCTCGAAATCCGAATTGATGGGTTGGTATTAATTCATTATCGTCCAGATAAGGCTTTAATCTTTTCAGTAGAAGTTTCTCAAATAATTTTGATATTACTGGCAGTAGTGAAATTGGCCTATACGAGGTTACATCATGTGGTGGCTTTCCAGGTTTTGGTATCATGATGACATCGGCTACCTTCCAGAAACTTGGCACATATTTCAATCGGAATGAAGCGTTGAAGAGATGGCATAGCTTCACAATTGCTTTTCTTGGGAGCTCCTGTAGAATCTCTCCAGTTATTAAGTCGAAACCTGGCGTTTTCTTTCTGCTCAAATTTTTAATCTCATATTCTACCTCCTTGGCGATGTTGGAGTGATAACTCCTGCTCCAAGATGATGAGGATTCTCATCTATAATTGTTTCCTCATGAGGTGAGAAAACCTTTTCCAGATGATCAGCAAACAAATCGGCTTTCTCTTTATTGCTCCTTGCCCAGCAATCTTGATTCTTCCTTATCGGTGTAACTTGTTCAAGAGGTCTCTTCAGTTCCTGGTTGATCTCCATAATGAAAAATTTGTAGTAGACTCATTGGTTAACTCTTCTAAGTATTTATTGATATCATGTTGTTTTACATCCTGTATCATCTTTCTCAGTTCATTAGTAATTCTATTAAGTTCTGTTTTAATTCTTGGATTTCTTGTTGATTGCCATGATCTTCTTGTTCTTCTTCTTTTTTCTATCAACTCTCTTACCGCTACAGGATAGCAATTACCTTTGAAAATCCTGCTTTGAAGTAGTGGTGTATTTTCCCAGGCACATTGTTGGATATTGATTACAAACTCCTGGACTTCACTTTCTAGTTCATCTATAGTTTGCAGAGATGTGTTCAAGTCCATTTTAGAGTCTATCATATTTTTAAAAGTTTCTAAATCTGTGTACCTGTTGGTGAGTCTAGGTGGCATTTCTTTTTTAACAGCTGCACTGTGCATTGTCAAAACTATTGGCGAATGGTCAGAGATGAGATCAAATTTTTCTCCAACTTCAACACAGTTTGGTGAAATATTTTTTGTGATGAAAAATCTTTCAGGTCTGGAATTTTTGTTTTGTCTGTTGGCCAGTAAGTTGGTTTCCTTGTTGAGTGAACATCGCAGTGGTATTCATTAACAGCCAGTAATAGCTCCTTTCCTTTAGTTGTGGTCAGTCGGGACCCCCATTGTGTATTCTTTGAATTGAAGTCTCCTCCGATGATAAATTTTCCTGTGAAGTTGCTTGGGAAATCAATATATTCTATCTTCTTCAAATTAAATCGTGGTGGACAGTAGACGGCTCCAATTGTGATCGTACCAGATGGTCTACCGATAAGTTTGACTTTGATTGAAATCGACTGGAACTCCTGCAATTCTATCTCCTTGAACTCGTGATGGTTTAGCTCTTCTCTTACAATAACCGCACTTCCGCCTCTAGCGCTGTTGTTGGGATGTATGGCATGGTACGTTTTGTACCCTCTAATTTTAAAGTAGGATTCTTTGGTGAAATGAGTTTCGGAAATGAGACAGGCATCTATTTTATGCTCAATTAGAATTGCTAATAGATCATCTTGTGCTGTAGTAATCCATTAGCATTCCAAGTCATAATTTTGAATCTATTTTCCATGCTTCTTGTGAATGACTTCTGGAACTGAAATATTTTCCAGTTTTTCTAACCTACTTAAAATTGATTTATTCAGGCCTTCTTGCACAACTAGTTTCTCAAGAATCAATTTAAGTTGAGTTGTAATGCTCAGTTCCAAATCTTTACTCAAGTTGTAATCTTGAAGACTTGACTTTTCGTTACTGTTGATAGGTACTTTATTTTTCAGCTTATCAGCATAACTCTGGATCTCCTTAACTCTACTGTCATTTATTACAGCTCTCTGTGGCACAATAGGATCGTCTCTTTTGTTGACTGACGAAATAGATTTATTGTTTTTTTCTTATTTCGAAGTGCTTGCAACTCAAGTGATTAGTGAATGTTATTTTGTTATTTAATTTGGTTTGTATATAATCTAAATATTATAATTTTTTTGTTTTCAAATGTTTGAACAGAAAATTGAATGTGAATTCGAGTGTATGGAACATAGCCTACTTTCCGGACTATTTATAGCGTATAAATCAGAATTCGGGAAAGAAACAGTTTTGGGCTGTGCTGTTGGTACTTCCCCAATCATTTTAAAGAATTGTGTTTGGTTTACAATTATTATCAAAAGTCAATAAATAAATAACGAGCGAAGCTCGGTGCCCCGATATTGGTTTATGAAGTGTCAGTTTTATTATATTTTGCTCTTTTCCATTTTATATGAGTATGAGCAACGCGCATTACCATACAAGCTGATTATTCAGAATGAGCTACTATTCATTAACAAACAAGATGAAGAAGTTATAGCTCCCAAAAAAACTTACCGGGAGGCAGTAAATTTGATATGTTTCAATCCTATCAGGAGCGAGTTGAACATTTCCAGTTTCAGACCGATTTGTTTTGAGCCATGATCCATAATAAAGCTTTTGACTTGGAACGGATCCAATTTTGGGATCTTGTATTTCCTGTCACCTATGAAAAATTACAGGAAAATAAAGTGGATTAATAAATACACGTTTATCCAATAATAATAATTATTATGGAAGTATTGAATTAAATCTATAAAAAATTGTATTTACAATTTGCAATCAGCATTTGCATTGCTAATTTGCAGGACCTGTTTTTATTGTCTGTAAAGCAGCTTGAATTGAGTAAAGAAGCCTGAAAATATGTATTTTTAAAATTGAGAAGACAGAGCTTGAGTGTAGATAGAGCTTGAGAACTTGAGCTAGAGTCAGAGCTTGAGAGTTTCATCTTGAGCTCTACTTGAGATCCCATGAAAAACTGTGAAGGTTAAGGTGCGTGAAGACTTATGCGCATCTCACATTTCACAGAAACAGTAAGATACGGATGTAATAAGAATAATGCTATGCTGATGAAAATTGAAATGCGCGTGTTCGTGGCGCATATGTCTGTACGTATCTTACTACAAAGGTTACTACAAAGGTAAAGGTAAATTAGAGAAGTGGGTATTCCAGCAAGAAGCAACTGTGATTTGTAGGATCCCTTTTTCGGCAAATTTCTCAAAAAAGTAAATACAGATAGAAAAAACAATAAATACACATTTTCCAATAAAAAAAATTTGTTTGTGTTCTACGGCTAACATAGGTCATCTAACTTATGTGCTATCAGAGATAAAGGAAGATCTAAAGTAGGGACTTTATCTTCAACTAAGGAACGATCTAAAGTATCTTCAACTATTGTTTTTGAAAACAAGATTCTTCGAAAAAATTTTGGCCCAACACTAGGGCCGGTTACAGAGCTCGACCGACCGTCAGTGCGTATGTACCATCCTGACCATACGCATCCATAAATCAGTTTTACCCATTCAGAGCTCGACCGACCATCAGTGCGTATGCACAACCCTTCCATACGCATCAATACATCAGTTTTTCTAACTCACAAAATGGACGCATTTACATATTGTTTAATTGCAGCTTATTATCTTCGTAAACGAAAGATTAAAATATGAAGATATCAAGTTCACCCGATGGTCGCCAAAGAGCATTTCAAGGGGAATTCTGTACCATATTCACATCATTGCTTGAGGATGGAGATAAATTTTTCAACTACTTCTAAATGTCCATCAGAAATTTTGATGAGTTATTTCGAGCTTGTATCACCATTGGGAATGATTGCAGTCACTTTAAGCTACGGATCAAATAAATGTAGATAATATTAACAATATATGATTTTTCCAATTAAAAATTTAGAAATGATTAGAGAAATGTATAGAAAAACTCTGAATTGAAATATGACACTATTAATTGAATTCATTCATTATGCTATTCAATTCAATATCAGCTAATTGTCGGGCAGAGGTGTCAGCACATTGGTTATATTGCGATCGCGCTACTGATCAGTACAGCTGTGAAAGCTTCTATTTGCTTCAATAGCGCGTCGGTCGACCGATGGTCTTCCTACGCAGTGTGAAACGCATGGTGCTGACCGTACGCATGCGTGCCGTCAGTCCTGCTCTGTACGGATACATGGAATATCAATGGAAAAGACAAGCGCGACTGACGTACGCACTGACGGTCGGTCGAGCTCCATAACAGGCCAACAACGGAGTTTGGAGAATCAAGCACAACTACTATGGAATACGCCAATTATTAACTAAGGGAAGATCTAAGAAGTACAGACTTCTCTCTGGTGCTATGTTATGGTGCCAAGCTATGTGTTTATATTCTATGTGTTTATAAGACAAGCGTTTATAGAGTTTATCCCATAATTCATTTGTGAACTACTTAAGCTAATATTGATATCACAAATCACTGGAGTGAGGAATCAAATGATCTGTTCGCTAAGGTGCTTATACATTTAAATGACATAATATGACTATTGACTGATAATAATGAAAATCCCACTCACCATTGACTAACTTGGGAATGGCTATTCTTCCACTCTTCAATGCACAATCGTCTAGAGTGGCATCGATTTTGCAGGGCTTTATATATTGAGCTGAAAAAGAAAGAGTTATATGATCAATCACATTCCTTCATGAGAGTAGCGGAGTCTAATAAAATAAAAATCTGGTGTGGCGCACTCACACAACTTTCCGTGCCGTTATGAACATTATGAATCACCTGACGCTGATTTTCACGCGCATCTCAAGTCTACTATTCAAAGATCTGAGCTAGCTGGTGACAGGACTATAATGCTGGAGACACACGAGGTCAAATCTCTTCTTAGTGAATGATTTATTAGAATCAACAGTAGCCAACAGTTTGCAATTGAATAATCACAATCTCTGGAATTTCAAGCTTATTTTCAATTTTAGATGAAAATGTTACTGGACATGAATTGCAAAGATTTTCATGCTCAATCTTTTCCATTTGAATTTCCGTTTGAATTGTATCTGAAGCTCGATAGTGGGGAATCTATAATCAAACTTTGCATAGATGGGGCGGCGCTCCTGGAATTTTTACAGATATGGGACTTGTGGCAGTTGATAGCGCTTATCAATGACTATTTTATGTATAAATTTGATCAAAATCGTTGAAGCCGTTTTCGAGAAAATCACGAAAAACTCTGTTTTTGACAACATTTTCGCCATTTTAGCCGCCATCTTGGATTGCATTTGATCGAAATTGTTCGAGTCGGATACTTATAGTGTAAGGACCTTAAGTTCCAAATTTCAATTCATTCCGTTGATTGGGTGACGAGATATCGTGTACACAGACGCACATACACTCATACACACACACACACACACATACAGACCAATACACAAAAACCACTTTTTTGGACTCAGAGGACCTTGAAACGTATAGAAATTTGGAAACTGGGGTACCTTATTTTTTTCGGAAAGCAATACTTTACCTATGGTAATAGGGCAAGGAAAGTAAAAATCTGGTGTGGCGCACTCACACAACTTTCCTTGACGTTATGAACGCTATGAATCACCTGACGCTAGTGTTCACGCGCATCTCAAGTCTACTATTCAAAGATCTGATCCAACTGGTGAAAGGACAATAACGCTGGAGACACACGAGATCTGCTATCTCATCATAGTGAATGATTTAATAGAATCAACAGTTACAAACAGTCTACAATTGAATAATCACAATTTCTGGAATTTCAAGCTTATTTTCAATTTTAGGTGAAAATGTTACTGGACATGAATTGCAAAGATTTTCATGCTCAATCTTTTCCGTTTGAATTGTATCTGAAGCTCGATAGTAGGGAATCTAAAATCAAACTTTGCATAGATGGGGCGGCGCTCCTGGAATTTTTACAGAATTTTTACTTGTGGCAGTTGATAGCGCTTATCAATGACTATTTTATGTATAAATTTGATCAAAATCGTTAAAGCCGTTTTCGAGAATATCACGAAAAACTCTGTTTTTGACAACATTTTCGCCTTTTTAGCCGCCATCTTGAATTGCATTTGATCGAAATTTTTCGTGTCGGATCGGATTCGTGTCTTATTGGGAAAGGACCTTAAGTTCCAAATTTCAAGTCACACCGTTAATTGGTAGATGAGGTATCGTGTACACAGACACACATACACTCATACACACACACACACACACACACACACACACACACACACACACATACAGACCAATACCCAAAAACCACTTTTTTGGACTCAGGGTACCTCAGGGTAGAGGGTGGTTTGAGAATTGTATTTTACACTTATTACTTACATGCTTATATCATGGAAACAATGTGTTTTATTGAAATAATCAACTACATAAAAATGAAGCGCAATAAATTTCCTACAAGTTTTGTTTCGTAGAGGTTTTTGATAAATCCTACACTTTTCGAGATATTTATGCTCTAAAGTGATGCATTTTCGAAAAACCAGTTTTTCTCCCATTTTTCGCTCTGTCAAGTCTTATAACTTCTCAACAATTATTAAAACAAGAATGTGCTGATTACGAGATTGTAAAGCATATTATTATCTTTCATGTCATGTATGATTCGACTATTTCACGCATTCCCATTCGACTGTTGCAGCAGTTTTAGTTTTGACTGTCAAATCTCACGATTTGCAACAAGTGACTTTCTTCGAATATCACACTATTCTGTCATCATAAATTGGCAGTGTGCTTCAGTATTAATATTTTCATATCGAGAACCCATTGAAACGTCTGCGGAACTAAACACAGGTGGTGTTTCCAAACTTCCTACCAAACAAAGACACTCGAAATTAAAACTGCTGCAACAGTCGTATGGGAATGCGTTTACAAATGTTCATAAGATGCATAGTTTCCGAGATATATGCGAAAAATGAGAAAATGGTACTCTCAAACCACCCCCACCCCTTCAGCACAGGGTGTAGGGGTGAGTATTTTTGATATGTTAATTCTCTTACTATCCTTAAAAGAGCTGTGGAGTTGAAAATTGTGTTCCAAACTTTTCCCTCTATAAAGTATTGTTGACTGAACTACTTACTAGTGGAACCATGTAATTTCACATGCGCTCCATTCAGAAATGTGTTCTTATCAGCTATTCATTTCATTCTGCTTGTCTAAATCGAGCGAAGTAAAAAGTAGTTGAGCCTGGATCTGACCTTCATGAATTGAATAATTATTATAACTAGTAGTTACTACGGTTTGATCAATCTAAATACCAGATGACCTTCAGAAAAATATGGTGTGGCGCACTCACACAACTTTCCTTGCCGTTATGCAAATTGATTACCTGAAGCTAGTGTTCACGCGCATCTCAAGTCTACTATTCAAAGATCTGAGCCAGCTGGTGACAGGACAATAACGCTGGAGACACACGAGATCTGCTATCTCTTCATAGTGAATGTTTTAATACAATCAACAGTTGCCAACAGTTTGCAATTGAATAATCACATTATCTCAAATTTCAAGCTTATTTTCAATTTTAGGTGAAAATGTCACTTGACAATAATTGAAGAGATTTTCCACTCAGAATTTTCCGTTTAAATTATATCTGAGACCTGCCAATTGGAATTCTAAAATCAAACTTTGCATAGATGGGATGGAGCTCCTAAAATTTTTACAGATATGGGACTTGTGGCAGTTGATAAAGCTTATCAATGACTATTTTAGGTATAAATTCGATGAACATCGTTGGAGCCATTTTCAAGAAAATCGCGGAAAACCCTTTTTTTGACAACATTTCTGCCATTTTAGCCGCTATCTTGAATTGCATTTCATCGAAATTGTTCGTGTCGGATCCTTATAGTGTAGGGACCTTAAGTTCCAAATTTCAAGTCATTCCGTTAATAATTGAAAGATGAGACATCGTGTACACAGACGCACATACACTCATACACACACACACACACACACACACACACACACACACACACAAACCAAAAGCAAAAACCACTTTTTTGGACTCAGGGGGCCTGGAAATGTATAGAAATTATTTAGAAATTGTTGTACCTTAATTTTTTTCGGTAAGCAATACTTGCCTTACCTATGGTGATAGGGCAAGGAAAGTAAAAACACCAACTTAGATTTTACAATATGTTTTCTACGATAATATTACGAATATACTAGGACACAGAAATTAAAATCTGAATAATGTCCGTAAAAAGAGCTGAAAACTATGTAATCAGAGTCAATTTCTTTTAACTCTATATTGAGCTTTTATTGATAAATCTATTCTTGAACTAAAGACTGGTCATTACATCACGTGTAATCCCATCTATTGGAATTCCATTTCAGATTCATTGCTGTGATATCCTAATAATATCGGAGCTCCGAGCTTCGCTCGTTATTTTTATTTATTGACTAACTTACCCGGCGAACTTCGTACCGCCAAAAAGTCAATGTATCTCAAGTCACACTTCACTTTATTTGGTGAATCATGAAATTTATCTTACAATCAATATTTTCATTCACATCTCAATACGGACTCCCTATGTGCTTAGTCATGCTGCATTTATTATTCCGAAAACATATTCTTCTCAATCAATTGGTAGTAATAATATCTATCAGTAAAGTGTTGAATTAAAAAAAAAGATGGGTTAAATCAGTGTTTCAGAGATGAATTCAATGTTTTCATAGTTGTTGATTATCAATAGATGGTCCAGGAAATATGCGATGTACGATGAATTACACAGAATTCCATATTCTTTCCCTCTTCCATTTTAGGATGAATATTTTAAGCTAAGCTAAATTCGAAAAAAATTAATTTAGTCTGTCATTCTTCAGTAATGATCATTTACATCATTCATCACTCATTGAGATCATCACTCAGTTATGATTGAGACTCAGAGCCGTACGGACGCCTGCTGCTGCCGCTCTCGTTATCTTAGATAGTGCGGAGTTCGATAAAAGTGTTCTTGTTACGGTCTGCTTGAAATATTATTCTATAGACTTTACGTATTTTGTGTTGAATTACAAGTTTAGTTATCACACAAATATAATGGCCGATATCTGCAACGTATGTCTAAAGTCACTTAAGAACGTGAAAGTGAGAGTGTTGTGTAGTGACTGCAATAAGAGTTTTCATGGGAAGTGCGTCAACCTATCCGCCGACGACGTGAACTACTTGTCGGATCAGGGCGACGTGTGGCGATGCACGCCGTGCTCCCAGCTGCGACGCAAGAGTATGGTGCTCGAATCCAAATCCACTGTCACATATGATTTTAAACTAGTCAACGAGCTCAAGGAAGATATCAAGCGTGTGGAAACTAGTCTCGGCACTTCGTTAAACTCCTGTCACGAAGAGCTAGCTGAAACTAAAAAAATCGTACAGGACCAGAAGGAGGAAATCACGAAGTTAGACGAAACAATTAATGAGCTTCGAGGTGAAAATAATGGACTTCGTAAGCAGATTGCTGATCTCCAGTTGAGGGTCGATGAGGCTGAGCAGTATTCGCGACGCAATACAATCGAAATTCACGGCGTACCAGTGCAGAAAGGAGAAAATGTTGTCACCATAGTCAAAGATATTGGCCGATCGCTTGGTTTCCCGGTGAATGATTGTATGATAGACGCCTGTCATCGCCTGCGTTCCAAGGTGGGTTCCGGAAGGCATCCTGGCATTATAGTCAGGATGGTAAGGAGGCTGGATGCAGAAGAGCTGCTGCAGAAACGACGGGTGAAGCGTAATTTCAACACGCACGACATCGGTCTGACGGCGAAGCCAGCGGAGCCGGTCTACCTGAATGAGTGCCTATCACCAGCCCGACGTACCTTGTTCAGTGCGGCTCGGAAAGTGAAGAATGAAAAGAACTATAGCTATTTATGGGTTAGAGGTGGAAAAATTTTTCTTCGGAAAGAACAGGGTTTATCTGTGTTCACGGTCACGAAAATGGAAGATCTAGAAAAACTGTAAGTCTTTTCAAATTCTTAATGTACTTGTTTTATAAATTCCCTATATTATTTTTTTTCGGTAAATTTATAAAATGTATTTCCTTTTATAACAATTTTTTATTTGAGTTTCTGGTTTCAATTATTGTTTTCTTTAGAACTGTCAATGGTCAAAATGTAATAGGCCTACTCATTTTATGGTCTTGGTTATTATTCAGAGTTATTTTTCAGACTTATTGTTATTCAGAGTTCAAAGTAAATTTTAATAATAAATTCTGTTCATATTCATAGTCACTTCAGAATTGCGTATTTGAATTGTGTGTTTCAAGGAATATATTAGTCGAATTGGTTAAGAGTAAAATAATAAGAATTAAATTTAATACTCATATCCGATTCTAGTCAGTGTTTAGTATTTTTAAATCAGAATATTAGAAGTCTTAGACAGAACTTTGATTTGTTTTTGAGTGAGCTGAATAATATGAAAGTGTCTCCGGACTTTATCATCTTGACTGAAATTTGGATATCTACAGATGAGATAAATCTGTTTTGCATCGATGGGTATAATTCATTTGGTTTCTGTAATGATAATTATCGAGCAGGAGGCGTTGTTGTTTATGCCAAGTCCCGATATAGATGTAGCGTAGTGAGAGGTGTAGATATACAGTCAGCCGATTGTTTGCAGCTTTCCTGCTCTGTTGATAGCATTGAATTCATTATTTTAGCAGTTTACAGATTACACAGTATTCCGTTAGCACAATTTATCGAAGATATCGGTAGCTTGATAACTCCTTTCAAAGGGAAGAATTTAATTTTCACTGGAGATATCAATCGTAATATTTTGCTTGATGACAGATTATCTGATTCTTATCTCAGCCAGATGGCTAGTCACGGACTAAACTGTCTTATTGATAAACCAACTAGAATAGTAGGTGATACCCAAAGTTGTTTAGATCACTGTTTTATCCGATTTAGCCAATTGAAATTTACAGTTAAATACAATGCACATATATTACACCTTGGAATAACTGATCATTCAATGATAATTCTAGAACTGGAAATAGGAAGGAGTTGTAATATAAAAGATTCAAGTAATAAAAGTAACTTGGTGATAAACTTCAATGAATTGGAAGCCGAATTACAGAGGCTGCAATGGGAGAGAGTTTTAGATAAGAGTTCTGTTTCAGCTGCTTTCGATTTATTCATCAGCCAGTTATCAGATCTGATAGAAAAATGTAAATATAGTAAATCTAGAAGTAGTACCAATGCACTACCTGATAAATTAACTCCATGGATTTCAGATTATTTATTTAGAGGTATTGATAGGAGAAAAAAATTGTACAAATTGATGATTTCAAGACCATATGATGTAAATCTTAAAGAGTATTACAAATCATTCAGAAACAGGTTGAAATCTGATTTGAGGAAAGCTAAGGAAGAGTACTACATGAATGAATTTGATAATTGTTCTGGTAATGTGAGGAATCAATGGAGAATAGTAAATAGATTGATAGGAGAACGAGAACCCAAGGTAGAAGTTACTAGCTTAGTAGTAAATTCGCATACTGTCACTGACAAAGAACGTATTGCTAAAGAATTCAATTCATTTTTTATTAACATTTCTCAACAGTTACGAAATTCAGTTATTTTTACAGAAGATCACGAAGAAATAGATTCCCGCTTCACTTGTAAAGATATGCCACATTCATTATTCTTATTTCCGACTGACGAAGCAGAAGTTTTAAAAATAATAGCTGATCTAAAAAGCAATAAATCCCCTGGAATTGACAACATTATAAGTTATATTGTAAAAAAAATTGCCATTCATATTGCTGGAGTTCTGAGTGAACTTTTCAATTGGAGCATGAAGACTGGTGAATTTCCTGAATGTTTGAAGATTGCAATTGTGATCCCAATCTTCAAGCATGGTAACAGAGAAGAATTGAATTGTTACCGCCCAATATCGCTGTTGCCTGTTTTTGCCAAGATTTTCGAAAAGATAATAAAAATACGATTAATAAGTTTTCTCAAAAGATTTGATTATTTTAGTAAAAATCAATTTGGTTTTAGAGAGGGCTTGAGTACCGAAGATGGTCTGGTTACATTTCTTGAGGATATTTATAATAGTATTAATGAAGGTAAAAAATGTTCAGCCCTGTATGTAGATATCACTAAAGCATTTGATACAGTAGACCACTCAATATTATTGAAAAAGTTGTATGCAGCAGGAGTACGAGGTTTACCTTATAAATGGTTTGAAAGTTATCTCACAAACAGAAAGCAGTGTGTAAGAATTGGTGGATGTTATAGTAATTTTGAAGACATTGTATATGGAGTGCCCCAGGGTTCTGTATTAGGGCCTATTCTATTTCTTGTGTATATCAATGACCTATGTAATGCTAAACTAGATGGGAAATTGACTGCTTTTGCAGATGATACAGCACTTACATATTCAGGAATTGATTGCGATGCATTATATGTGAAAATGAGTGCCGACTTGAGAGTCTTAAACTACTGGTTTAGTAAGAATTACATGGTAATGAGTGAAAAAACTAAATATATGATTTTCAACCTAAGAGGAGATCTAAATGGTCCTAGATTGTTCAATCTAGTGTCGCATTATCTAAATTGCCAGGAACTTTCACATTCATTTCTGAAATGTTTGAAAAACTACCTGCTCAGTGTTAATGACTGTGAATCATTTCTGAAAATTGTAAGATGATATTCTCATAGAAGAAATTCCATTATTTATTATTATTAAATCCTAAATAATAATCTAATTAACATATCCTTTCTTAGAGTATGCATTTTGCATTGTAAATTTTCTATTTTTTTGGTTTTATCTCTGTATGCCTTTTATTTTTCATAATGTAATTACTTCATCCTTGTTTTCATGTGATGGGCTACCGTAGCAGAAAAAATGTATTTTCTTTTAAGTTATAATTTATTATGCCAAGTTTATTTACAGAGCGGAGCGGCCTACTCCTCTGAGTATTTTTAGTTGTTTTATTAGGAGTAGTACACCCCAATCGGGCTTATGCCTAGGGGTGTCCACTTTTATTTCACATTTTTTTTATATCTTTCTTTTCTATTCTGTATTATGTTTGTTTGTGAAATAAATGAATTGATTGATTGATTGATTGATTGATCAATGAATGCAATATGAACAACTCTCTTTCATGAGACGAATAAATTTTTTTCTAAGATTTTCCAGTTTCTCAATGATAGGGAAGGGGAGTGATAATTATTTGTATAGTTCTTCAAAGGAACGATTATCTATAGCTGGTACCAATCAACTACACTAACTTCAACTCTAAACTACCGTTTCAATACCAGTACGCAATTTATCACAGGGTGACGTGTTTATTATACAGCTGGTAACTTTAGTTGCTAAAATTATAGGTAGCCGCTCGGCCGAAAATTTCGAAAACATAGGTCTGTAAAATCGATTAATAAATATTTATTATTAACCCCCTTATTAAAATTTCTGGTCAGAAACCATCCCCAATATTCACACAACATACAGGGTCTGTATAATAAGTAACCGGACTGACCTCAGGAATTTTTTTATTGGCAAAATATGTACAATTTTTCGTCAGATATCTTCAAAGTAGTCCCTATTAGAGTCGATAACACGCTAATACCGGATTTTCAAATCCTTGAACGCTCCCTGGCAGTCAGCAACCTCTATGCTGTCTAGAGCCCTCGTCGTAGCACGTTGAACGTTTTCCAGAGTCCCGAACTGCGTCCCCTTGAGTTGTCTCTTGATCTTGGGGAACAAAAAGAAGTCCGGTGGTGCCATATCCGAGCTGTAAGGAGGATGTGGCAACGTTACCCTCGACTGTTTGGCCAACTGCTCGGTGTCGAGCAGGCAGGTGTGCGATGGACCATTGTCGTGATGGAGGATCCACGAATCGGCAATCCCCGAACGGACTCGATGAACCCGGGCAGTTAGTCAACGGAGCACCTCTCTGTAGTACTGGTCGTTTCCAGTTTGGCCGGGTGGCACAAACTCTTTGTGAACGGCCAGTACTACAGAGAGATGCTCCGTCGTCTAACCACCCAAAATTTCAAAATTTCCTGAGGTCAGTCCGGTTATGCAGACCCTGTATTACCAAAGATTCATGCCGTTCTGTCAAGTAGTTTAAGAGTCCATAAGGAACAAACAAACAAACAAACAAACAAACAAACAAACAAACAACCAAACGAACAATCAAACAAACAATCAAACATACAAACACACAAACAGACATTCATTTTTTTATATCCCATTATATAAAGCGAGCAATTTCTGTATTTATTTATTTATATGGTTATATGGTTATATGGTTATATGGTTATCTGGTTATGTGGTTATATGTTTATATGGGTATATATTTATGTTCAACGGATCTCAAAAACGGCTCGAAATTTGGAACAAAGTAGGTTTATGATGAAGATTCGATTGCACTAGGTCTCAACCCTTGGGTAACTCGCTGAAGGACATTAAAAGCATAAATACGTCCTTGGAAAAACAGCTGGAAATTCTGTCATCTGTCGATACTGTAATGGAAGAGAGTGAACGAGTGCATAATTTATGTGTGGGATCAACCAGCTGATCTCACGATTATTTGGAAATTTTAATCAACTTGATCAAAATATCTGATTTGTTGACATCACATGGTATATCATTCAAAATGAAAGTAGGCTATATCAGAATTTTCAAAGTTGATTATTATTTTACAGTTTTAAGTGATTAGTGAGTGTTATTTTGTTAGTTATACAAATTTTATACGACTCTGACGATTTTGATGAAATTTGCAACATAGTAGGTTTATGATATAAAAATTCGATCGCACTAGGTCTCATTCTCTTATTTTGTTAGTTAGTGTTATTGTGTTATACAATTTGGTTTGTAGACAATCTAAATTAAAACATTTCTGTTCTTAAATGCTTTGACTGAAAACTGGACATGAATTGAAGTGTATGGAACATACCTAACCTACTTTTTGGACCATTCATAGTGTATAAATCACCCACCCTGTATGGTTATAAGGGTATGTACTTATATCGAATGGATCTCGAAAACGACCCTGACGATTTTGATGAAATTTGCAACATAGTAGGTTTATGATATAAAAATTCGATCGCACTAGGTCTCATCCCTGGGAAAACTAGCTGAACGACATTAAATGGTTAATTCATCCTTGGAAAAAAAGCTGAGACTTTCGTCGTCTGTGGATAGTAAAAAAGTGAGTGAGCCAGTGCATCTGTGGAAAATCAAAATATCTCATCCCCGAAATTCATAAGATAACATGTAGCCAGAGGTGAAATATAAACACGATCATTTTAGAGGTTTCTGTTCAGTTCTTCGATCATTTTAGATTTTTTTATCAATAAAAAAAATAACAAGCGAAGCTCGGTGCCCCAATCAATATTAATTATTATCTAGAAATTTTTATCAACTTGATCAAAATATCTGATTTGTTGACATGACATGGTATATCATTCAAAATGAAAGGAGGCTATATCAGATTTTTCAAAGTTGATCATTATTTTACAGTTTTAAGTGATTAGTGAGTGTTATTTTGTTATTCAATTTGGTTTGTAAATAATCGAAATTAGAACTTTTTTGTTTTCAAATGTTTGGACTGAAAATTGATATTACTTTCTGGACTATTTATAGTGTATAAATCAAAATTCGGGGAAGAAACAGTTTTGGGCTGTGCCTGTTAGTCCTTCCCCAATCATTTTAAAGAATTGTGTTCGATTTATCAATAGTCAATAAATAAATAACGAGCGAAGCTCGGTGCCCTGATATTATATTCTAATCCACTCACATCCTGATTTTGTCTAGCCTATGTAATTATCCACAATTACCTACCAAATTAATGGAGCTTGAAAAACATGTATTTATATGATTTTCTCATATGTATCATAGATATTAATTTATAGATGTTTATAGTTCTTTAAAATATCTCTAAGATACGGTATGTATCTTCATTGAATGGGATCCCTGCCTTCATAGAATACGATACCGATGTTAGTTTTGATGATCCAATATTTTTTCACTTCAAAACTATTTCTACTAGTCCTAAACTAGACATTTTCCACGATGCATCCTCTAACGGAAGACCTATAATAATGATTCAGATTGTTTCCATTCAGTGGAAGTAAGAATATTATGGGATAATATTGTAGATTTCCATCTGTGAAAATGGGATTATCATTTGTAAATTATTTTCTCAAAGAGAATATTGCCATTATGAACCACAAATACGTGGGCTGCCTTTATTCCGATAAAATTATGTTGAATTGAACTTATTGCAATAACCACGACTGAACATTTTCTACTAGATGAAAGCCTTGTGCACACTTCTGCGAGAGTCATGGGAGCGAAAAAAATGTTAAAAGTTAACCCTTGGTTAAATGGTGGAAATCCATCGTCCGATCGCCGTCATGTAAATCGCTGAGGTTACAAGATACAATATACAAGCTATAAGTCTAATGACAAGATTCTTGAGTATTTATTTGCCTAGAAGATATATTATCAATTTTTTGTTGAAAAATAATAAGAATACATATGTATGTAAGAAAAACTTGATTATATCAAATCAAGAATTATTCGTCAATATCTTTATTCAATATCAAAGGATGAAAATCACTACGTGACTAGAGTAGGCCTATAAATTATCCAACTGAGTGAAATAAGATATTTACAAACAGTTTACTAAAATAGCGATTTTTCAATTTTCAATATGCTCCATAGAATATGGTTCCAATATGCTTCTAGAATACTAAAGTAAATTGAATGAGAGAGAGGAGAACTTTCAATATCAATAACTAAATAATCGTGATATCAATCTTAAATCATCATTACCAGCAGATGGGAAAAATAGATTTCAACTAACAAGCCATAGGCGAAACAACATTATTTAGTTTTACTCTGTGATCTAGGATTGAAGAATATTCTAACCCGAATAACTAAATATCCTAACCCAATCCTAATAATGTTCATGTTTTTAATTATATTGTCAATTAATAATTACTCGTATTATTGTAGTAAACAAATGACGGCTATCATAGAACGTTTCTTGGTGTCGACTTCTGTATCAAGAATAAAAATCAAAACAAACCAATTCAAATAAACAATTACAAGGTTTGGAAGATGTTCATGCTTGTTTTTCATCACTGAGAATCATGATAAATTATGTAGGGTACCATACAACGTTTCTTATGGTAGGCTATCAGCTAGTACTCTTTCTAGAATGAAAATCGAAACAAACGAATCAAAAATTTATGAAATGTCAAAGCTTAGAAATTTAGAGAAGTAATTGAAGACAAGAGTAGAGGAACTTGAGAATTGAGACATGCATTTCTGAGTTCCTTATTGACGGATTAATTTCAACTTTGAGTATTTTATCTTGTTATTATCTCCTAGCGTTTTACAGAAAAAAACGCATGGCACTTTCGATTGAGTATTATTATTAGAAACTGGTTTGCAAATTCAAATTAGTTTGGGTGGTGTTTGGTTCTTGACCATCAACTGGTTTGACAGGAATCAGAGGTGCAAAAAATCACTGAATCGCAATGATTAGGCAGTGTGGTGAATTTGCACGGAGGAAAAGCGAAGAAGACTGGAAGAAATTCTTATTCAATGTAAATGTGAAGCATCCAGTATTATGAGTTGATACTAGGGTGCACAGTGAGATATAGATATAAACTAGAATGAGCAAGCAGCTTCAAGGCTGGATGAATAAGATAAGTGTAATGACCGTACAAGAAGCATTCTAATGGTCAATCAACCTTTTTTCTACTCCTCAAATATCCGGAATAAGAAAAAAATCTTGATTATAGGAGGAATAAAGAGCAATCAGTGATGCTAAAAATTTTTACTTTCTTTGCCCTATTACCATTGGAAAGTATTGCTTTCCGAAAAAAACTAAGGTACCCCAATTTCCAAATTCCTATACGTTTTAAGTGGTTTTTCGGTCTTGGTCTGTATTGGTGTGTGTGTGTGTGTGTGTGTGTGTATGAGTGTATGTGCGATTGTGCGTCTGTGTGCACGATATCTCGTCTCCCAATTAACAGAATGACTTGAAATTTGGAACGTAAGGTCCTTACAATATAATGATCCGACACGAACAATTTCGATCAAATGCAATTCAAAATGGCGGCTAAAATGGCGAAAATTCTGTCAAAAACAGGGTTTTTTCGCGATTTTCTCAAAAATGGCACCAAACATTTTATTCAAATTCATACCTAGAAAAGTCATTTATAAGCTCTATCAACTCCCACAAGTTCCATATCTGTAAAAATTTCAGGAGCTCCGCCCCATCTATGCAGAGTTTGATCTTAGATTCCTAATTATCAGGCTTGAGATACAATTGAAAGAAAAAGTGGAAGAATTTCAAGTGGAAAAGATTGAGCATGAAAATCTCTACAATTAATGTTCAGTAACATTTTCACCTAAAATTGAAAAAAATTGCTCGAAATTCGAGAAAATTTGATTATTTAATTGCATACTGTTGGCAACTGTTGATTCTATTAAATCATTCACTATGGAGAGATAGCAGACCTCGTGTGTCTCCAGCTTTATTGTCCTGTCACCAGCTGGCTCAGATCTTTGAATAGTAGACTGCAGATGCACCTGAACACTAGAATCAGGTGATCAATTTTCATAACGGCAATGTAGTTAATACCCGTACACATGAAAATTTCATAATATAAAATATTGAGTAATATCATTATCAGCGTCAATAACAAGATAACTTCAAGAATGTAATTAAATGTTCAACTTACGTAGTCTGATTGATGATGAGCCATTGATGAGGCAAAATGTAACTAAACAACTGAAAATTAGAGTGCGATACATGGTTAGTGAATTGTGTCCCTACCCGGCGTCAAATTCAGAGCTGATGAAGTGAGCGCTAGCTTTTATATAGCTAAGAACAGGTCCCAGGCATGATGGCCTTCACCTTCCTTCTCACTCTCCTTAGCATACCTTCTTCTTTTAACACATTATCGTTAGGTGTAATGGTGAATAACGTCAAATCTAGTTAGACAATTGGTATTAGTCTTTAGCCAAATCTAATGTAAGACCTCATCCCCTGCCGTTTTGATGACACTGAAGGCATCGTCTCTCACAAAACACATTCGAAAACTAATTGACTCTAACTTATTATCCGATTGAAAAATATCAATTAATTGGTTTTCTCAAGTAGTTCATGAAAACAAGTAGTGTTATTTAGGAAATTCTCAACGATGTACCTCAATTGAGAATACTGATCATTTTATATTTTCAAGTAAAAATCTAAAAATACTCCAGTCACTATATACATTAGTGCATGCAATTTATATTGTAGTTCTGATTTTTCAATATATTATTTGGGTACATGAGAGAAGTCCAGAACCAATTTCTTCATGCAAAATTTCCTTGTGCCAGATACAGGATGGCCAAAAAACCTCGTATTTTCGGCTCATTTTCCAGTTTTCAGCTATTTCTGCCAAATCTCGTATTCGGACAGAAAAAATTGCTCTAACCTTTTTTCTAGATTATAAAATTCTGAATAGAATGAGATCAATCAGAACACTCTATCTCCAATGAGTACTGCGTTATGATTTTCAAAAATGAGTGAAATTTGAAGAAAAAATCAATTTTTATGGATTTTAGTTTTTGATCAACAATATCTTCCGATTGTTACCATTTAGATGTATAATTCAAAATGCCTCTGGGCGTATTTTTGTGCTCTACAATCTGAGATCAGGTAGAGCGCTATATCTCATATCGATTTTCAGGTACACCTGACAACAATGCTCCTTGTATTGTGAAAAACACCTAATTTTTAGCTACAACTATCATCACCAACTACATTGTCCTCACATTGATATCCCTTTATCCGGAGAATATGAACAGAATATCAAAATTGGGTTCTTCGATATTCTCACTATTCAATATTCTCCCAATCTTAAGAGTTATTCAAGTACTTTTTAGATTCAATGAGTTCTCCTTGCTAATGAAATAATATTGAGTGGCAATAATTTTGCGTCTTGAAAGAATTATAATACAAGATATTATTGATAAATATCGATTCACTGGAAAATAAGAAGAATTATTCTTGATATTAAGCTAGTTCAAAGTTTAAATTCAAATATTTCGTTTCAAAGCATGAGTCTCGGAACTATAATTCGATAAATTTATCGAAGTTTGTAGGAGTTTCTTCACAATCCGAGCTTCCATAAATTCTAGGATGAATGCGTATTTTGTGCGTTGAGTACTTGTTGAGTACCACGCAATATTTCTGCAAGGAAGCAACCACAAAAATCTGGTGTGGTGCACTCACACAACTTTCCTTGACGTTATGAACGCTATGAATCACCTGACGCTAGTGTTCACGCGCATCTCAAGTCTACTATTCAAAGATCTGATCCAGCTGGTGACAAGACAATAACGCTGAAGACACACGAGGACTGCTATCTCTTCATAGTGAATGATTTAATAGAATCAACAATTGCCAACAGTTTGCAATTGAATAATCACATTTTCTCAAATTTTTAGCTTATAATCAATTTTAGGTAAAAATGCTACTGAACATTAATTGTAGAGATTTTCAGTCTCAATCTTTTCCACTTGAATTTTTTTGTTTAAATTGTATCTGAAGCCCGATAATTGGGAATCTAAAATCAAACTTTGCATAGATGGGGCGGAGCTCCTGAAATTTTTACAGATATGGGACTTATGGCAGTTGATAGAGCTTTCCAATTACTATTTCAGGTATGAATTTGATCAAAATCGTTGGAGCCGTTTTCAAGAAAATCACGAAAAACCCTGTTTTGGTTAACATTTTCGCCATTTTAGCCGCCATATTGAATTGCATTTTATCGAAATTGTTAGTGTCGGATCCTCATAGTGTGAGAGCCTTAAGTTCCAAATTTCAAGTCATTCCGTTAATTGGGAGATGAGATATCGTGTACACAGACGCACATACACTCATACACACACACACACACACACACACACACACACACACACACACACACACACACACACATACAGACCAATACCCAAAACCAGTTTTTTGGACTTAGGGGACCTTGAAACGTAAAGAAATTTGTAAATTGGGGTACTTTAATTTTTTTCGGAAAGCAATACTTTCCTTACCAATGATAATAGGGCAAGGAAAGTAAAAATTTGAAGATCAAACTGCTGTGCACCTCGTGGCGTCGTTATCGGCTCGACGGCCTCAGCACTGTCCAGTATCAACTACTCGATCTGCAGGACCGTCCTCTCTACACCAAGGTGCTCATAGACGTCGGACATCCCCCTCACAACATCCGGGTTCTACAGCAGGAACAGGATGAACAGAACAAGAGAACTGACTGAAATTATTTCGCTATCAATTGGCGATCATGACCTGTTTGTCATGACTTGCATCCATCCATCTTCAATATAATAAGAGAGTGTAGGGTTGTGTTTGTTTGTTCGTGTGTTCGCATCAAAGCATGTCAACTTGTGGATTGCATACCGGAAAACGGGAATTATTTAGATCTCCAAATTTTGCACATAGATTCTAAAAATATCAACCTCGTGCACCTGGAAGCCCAAATTTCAATTTTCCTTCTAGATTTTTCAGAATTAATGTTCAAATTTCATTAATGGTACATACGATTTCATAAAAAATAAAAAAATCACCAAATCATATGGTCGAAATTAAAAAAGGAACATCTGTTTCTATTATTGCTTTTTACCTGATATCACTTAACCTCAATAATATTTTTTTGATAATTAAATACCACTTAACCTCAATAATATTGTTTTGATAATTGATAAATATTTCTATTATAAATATAATAATAGTATTGTTTTGATAATTAAATACCACTCAACCTCAATAATATTGTTTTGATAATTGATAAATATTTATATTATAAATATGATAATAGTATTATTCTGATAATTAATAAATATTTTAATTTTCTCTAACTCTGTATAATAATATGGTGAATGTGAAACTGCTGCATCAAAGATATAATCTCAAAAACATCTGTTTAGAAAAAACATAGTTTTGAAACTTCGTTTCCCTGATGAAATGTTTAGGCCTACACGTGGCATGGATTATTAATTTTTCAGCTAGAACAGTTTTTTGAGACAAAGTGCTAAATAAACGTCTACAGTTTCATCAATGCTGTATCGGCAATATGAAAACGCATGCAGTTAATATGTCTTTGAATAACTGTATTTACATAAATAAATTATCCTTTTCCATTTTTATTCAATTAAAATTCCAAAATTATTCGAGCCCTGATAGAATGACTGACTCACTGTACAGTGAGTCGAAAATTTTAATATTGGAATGAGGGGTATTTTGGCAAGCTGAGCAAAAAAATAAGGTCATATGCACCTCTTCGTTATATCTTCAATTGAAAAATAAGTTTTGTGAGTTGTCAAAACTTCCTCTGAAAGGGAAACTACTCAACTTATTCTGTCTTTTAGTAAAATAAGAATGATCATCCATCCATCTATCATCTTCTATACTATAAAGGAAAGGGAAGAACTGGATTATACACGTGCTTCCTTCAATACAAGTGTAAAGTATAGGAAAATTATGTTTGACGCATCATCACGTCTGAACTACTGGACTGATTAACTTGAAATTTTGCATATAGATTCTTGCTTAACCGAGGATGGTTATAGACCTATTTTCAATTCTTCAAGATTTGATTACATAAAGTTTTTAGTTTGTCAAGTTTTCAATTATTTGTCATGCTTCCAGTTGTTGTATGGAAACACCAGAACATTTCTCTTAAAAGGGAAATTAGATGATTGGTATGATTGGGGATCCTTTTCGAATGATAAAAACAGATTTTACGTTCCACCCAAATTTTTTCCGCTGTTTTGAATCCAACTTCTTCTTTTTTTAATTGAACGGTGGTCATATGAAACATGATCCCGATACAGGATTTCCAGAGAAAATGTATGGTGAAAACCGCACATCGATATCTCAAACCTTTCAAAATTTATTCTCATTCATCTCCTTTATTATAGTATAGAAGATGATAGATAGATGAATATATCATCTTCTATACTATAATAAAGGAAAGAACTGGCTAAAACACGTGTACACGTGTAAAGGATAGGAAAATTATTTTTGACGCATCATCACATCTGAACTACTGGACTGATTAACTTGAAATGCTGCATATAAATTTTTAATCAACCGAGGATTCGATTCTTATAAATAGGCCTATCTTAAATTCTTCTAGATTTCATTACGTCAAGTTTTCAGTTTGTCAAGTTTCAAAATAGACCCTGCGAAGCACGGGTTACCTGCTAGTTTGTAATATTATCATCTTATGATATTCATTATTTGTACAATATTCATCTCAAGCAGGCGTATTCACTTCTCAACTAATGGCCCAACAATAATTAGGACCGGTAGTTGGACCACAGCAGTAGATTTAAAGAGCCTCCGACTTGGAGAAAAATGCGGAGCAGAGAAACGAAGGGAGATCAGCCAATATATAGTGTTGGATAGAGACAAAGAAAGAAGCTTTCAATAGAAACAATATAAAAACTTGTAGTACCCTTTATTATTGAAAACTTTAAAATACTTTTCGCCCCACTTGGATGTAATGAGCTGGTTTTTTGTGCGTCATAAGGAGGCCGAAAATGATTGTTTTCTGACCAGGCCGGTAAAAGTTTTACGGCCCTAGGGATGTAAAATAACCTTGAAGTCAGCTGATTCTGATTTGATGTGAACGTGTTTAAAAATGGTTTATGAAACGGAATCAGTTTATGCTTCTAGAATGGAATATTCTGCAATAAGATACTATCATTTTATTTGAATGAATAAAATACAGATGAGATATATATTATAAACTATTCAAATTCGATTTTCAGAGTAGGATAGAACCTCTAACCTAAACTTCCGAAGTCAGCTGATCAAAAAACTTTTCATTATTTGTGTTTATTATTCAAGAATCAAAACATTTATAATAATATCATCTTATTGTCATTTGGAAGAATAAAAAGTATAAACTCAACCTCTTACATAATTGAACATAATCCTTTAGGTTATTTATACAAATCAAAATAAAAAATAAAAATACTTGGAGAACTTCCTGATATTCAGATTACCTCAGATTTGCTAGAGCTATGACCTTCCTGTTTTGCTTTCGGAAGTGCCTAATAAACAATTATTCTCATATTTATATTGTTTATTTTTCTGTGTGGCGAAAAATAACGTTCTCACCATGGGCAAAAATGTTTTTCCGGCTCTCAATACCGGAAAAGTCTCATTTTCGGCCCTAGGTGCGAAATATACTATCAACGACTAGTTTCAACCATATGTCATTTTCAAGTTCTTTTAACATATTTTAAAGTTTTTAATAATAATAGGTACTACAAGTTTTTATACTGTTTTTACTTGTACAAAAGTAGCCCATATAAGTGTTTTCATGAAAGAAGCTTTTATAGATTTGTACAATAATCACATTAAGTGGGCTATTTATTATTCAAATGTTGGTCCAACAAGGTTGAACCGGTAGTAAGACCACTATAGTAGAATTAAACAACCTCCGACTTGGAGGGATGTGGAGCATAAAAACGGAGGAAGATCAGCCAATTTCAGTAAGTCATATAAAGAAGCGCAGAAATTGTCTCATTGTCCATATTGTCTTATTGTATTTGTAACAAGAAATGATTGTGAGCATTATGCCACTGTGAAATGTAAATAGATTTTTCGCCACACTTGGATGTAATGAGCTGGTTTACGTGCGTCATATGGAGGCCGAAAGTGATTGTTTTCCGACCAGGCCGGTAAAACTTTACGGCCCTAGGGCTGTAAAATGACCTTGAATAACAGCTGATCGTGTCCGATCTCACAAAAATCATAGAGATAATCTCATAACGACTGTAATAATCTATATAATTATGTATCGTTAATCGCGGTATCATGTCTATAATATTTTTATGAATTACTGTTTCATAATTTAATATTTATTATTGTGTTTTTGATGTCAAACAATAGAATACGATGATATCTCCATAGCCTCAACAATATAATGTTGGCTGCATTGTCCATTGTCAGAAAGGTAAGTATCGCAAGTCTTTAAAAGTGAAGAATCGAATTTGAAATCAAAGTACAATAATTGTATCAATATTTAAAAGTGAGGTAGAGTAATAATTGTTTCTTTTTTATTATCGAATTCCACTTCTTAATGCAATACAATCAACAATAATAATAGGAAAATACAGCAGAGATCTAAAGTTTAAGGTAAGCCTACTGGTGAAACTCAGCTTTGACTGAAAAATTCCTAGTAATTTTTCCGTAATTCATTATTAAAACTTTTAGATAATTTTTCTTCAATATCAAACCTTATAGAGAAAACATTAGGCCCACTCAAGATTGAATCTTCGAATGTTTTCTCTATGATTTAACTATTTTCAGAGCAATATTTTGTTGTGAAAATGCCGGCAAACCGGCTTCAAGTTTGCCGCTATAGGCCTACACTATATTATAGTAGCCTACATACGTTACTTGACTTACAGGCCTCTTTGAACAAAAATATGCAATGGCCGAGAGCATAAAGGCGTAGTACATCAGAACTCCAAAGTTCAGTGAATACAAACATGATCTAGGTTCGAACCTCGGTCAGTGACATTTTTTTTGTCGATGAATTTCGACTTTTATTAGCTATTTTTTATATTAGTTACCGTAATTTAAATTTCAATCAATTTTTTAGATATATTTTGAGACAAAACTATGAAATATGCAATTATATTAATTTTTTAATCACATTATTTCAAAATAGTAATGAAAATTCTATTCATCCATCTATCCATGAGATATTGCACCAGGCGCAAAGCGCGAGCTATAAAATTCAAACAATTATTCGAAATAATAGTATAAAATATTGTCACTATTGTAAATTATTAATTAGTAATATTGAAATTAATTGACAGTGAAAGTTGTCATAACCAAGATTCAAACTATCAAAATAGGCTGTTTGAATTTTATTTATTTTTTAATTTCTTATATATTGGGAAGTTTTTTTTTGGTGTGGCGAAAAATAGCGTTCGCACCATGGGCAAAAATGTATTTCCGGCTCTCAATCTTTTCTAGTCCTCAGCCTACGGCCTCGGACTTAAAAACCGATTTCGAGCCGGAAATATCTCATTTTCGGCCCTAGGTGCGAAATATACTATTTCATGTTTACAATGAGAATTATAGTATGGGAGTAAATAAGAATATTTTATCTTTGATAGAAAGGAATGTTTTATTTGCCCAATTCTATAACTTACAGCCAAATATACTATGATCTATTCGAATTATGTATTGTGGGAATTGACTCCACCTAAGGGTCCTTTAGTAACTTAATTTTCAATAAAGGAACGGACTCTCCGGCTCTTAAGATTTTGGCCCCTGGATATGTGCCTTCGGTAGAGCATCAGGATCAGGTTTGTTTTCCAGTTTATCAGCACGCTCAAACCAATTCGCGTTCATAAAATTTTTCACTACCGAATAAGTTTCCGTCCGCAAACTTCAACATATAACGAGAGTCCGGAGAAGAGTCTATAGAGAAGTGTCAACGAAACAGGCCTGGGAGGGATGGCATAACCGGAAAGATAAGAACCCTTCCCCAAAGTGATGGTGGTGAGGAATAAGCACCTTCAATTGAGTGAGATATATAACAGATATAACAAGAATCTCCATGAAACAAAATAAAACATGGAGCCAGAGGGGAAATTCAGAGAACACATTTCAGAGAGAGGATACAATAATAAATATTAAAAATATAATTTCACGAAAACATTCACATTTATAATATCACAGAATTGAAAGAGAAAATCGTTATTTTATTGAAGCTGATTGAGTTTTGAAAATTTTGAAACAATATTTTTTAAAAAGAGCAGAAATACCGATGACCATGTTCATGAAAATGCTCAAGTGAATCTACTCCAATAGATCTATTATATCATAGAGGAAATATTATTTCCTCAATACAAAAAAATTATTATTCTTCAATGATCATTAATTCATAAATATGTGAGGTTATTACAATATTGGCTTCAATCTACATGTCAATTTGACGATGAAAAATGATTGTGATCAATGAAATAGTTAAAATATATTTGGAAAATAATGTGTTTCAAGTAGAACTGTGAGGAGAAAGTTTCTTTCCTCTGATATTTCAGAGAAGTGGATGTAAGTTCTACATACTTTAGAAGAGCTATTCCTACTACAGACCAGATTCATGTTTTTTTTCTATAATTTTCGTGTTGATAGAACTGAAGAAGCCTCTCTGGGAAAAATAGTGTGCGAGATAATGCTTTCCCTTTTTGTGTTTATTGCTTTAATGACCAGCAAATGCTTCCCACAGCGACAGTCTGAGTTTTTTCTTTGGATATTGCTCCCCAAACTATTCCGAGTTTTGTATATGTTGTTCCCCCCACCCCCGATCTACACCAGCCACCATCCCGCGATAAAGGAGAGAAACAATCATTAGGGAGGCAGAGACCAGTGGTTAGCTGAACATCTGGAAATAAAAATGTGATAACTTTTTTCAAAAGCAACTTTTTCTCAATCCGACTGGAAATGAAACGGAGTCTGAAGTGGGAATAATGCCAAGATTAATCAGCGGAATAATTCATTTGGTTGCATTTTTGATGAGTTAGGATACCCGGAGGATTAATCATAAAAAAGCTATTCTGTGAGCTTCAATTTATTCCATCGTAATGCACTTTCCGTTTTAATCCCGCCAGGCTATACTGGAATATCTGGGGGCCTACATGATGTGAAAAATTTTAAGCCATTAAGAAATTTATAGCATGGTAGCATGAAGATGGTGATAGCCTAAGTTTAAGAAATTGAACACAAGCCATTGATAAGTTAACGACAAACAAAAAGTAAAACAGACATAATTATAGTCTACAACCCGAATAGGTACAACATTCGGAAGTAGATGGCAGACTTGTGAAGAAGTTGGTATAGTGAGGTCCACGTTATAATGGCAGTGGAGAAAGATAGGAGAACAACGTTGCCGATCTTCACTGTCTTGTCAATGCCTTCTTGACTGTAGCTGATACCAGATTGTTGATGTATTGTTCATTCTCGTTTAAAATAATCAATGATATTCTATCAAGCGATAAATTACATTTTCCAATAATTTCATAATGAAATTTTATAATTAAGATGAAAGATTTTGTTAATTAATTATTAAATCTACATTTTTGAAATAGTTTATTCTACTATTGCCTTCTTGCCGGTAGCTGATACAGGTTTATCAATGTAATATTTATATTGGTCATTCTCGTTTAAATAATCAATCATATTTTATTAAGCAAGAAATTATTTTTTCCAATAATTCCATAATGAATTTTCATAATTAAGATGAAATATTTCTCAATTAATTATTAATTCTACATTGTAAAAAGCCGAACTGGCAACAGAGCAAAGCGAGAGAGAGATAGCTCTATCCACTTTGTTGAATGATAGACTAGGATAGCAATACCATTGCAAATCAAACACTGCCATTATAACGTGGACCTCACTATAGGCATGTAATGCCTATGGTCATATTTAATCATGTTCTTTAGAATGAACCTGCGTAATTCTTCATTGTTCTTTTAAAAGGAAACCGATAGAGTTCACTTTAATCAATGAAATTATTTATCTATAAATGTGTAGTAAATGATACCTTGCAGAATTACTTACTACTAATTATCTTCATTATTCATATAGAATTAATGCTACAGTTGATGAGGAGTTTTGCATCTTCAATCTGTCATCGTTTAAATACTGGGTGCGGCAGGAAGGGTGGATGTTTTTAGAACAGATAGTATTCTGATTTGGGTAGTCGGATTGGGCCAGCTGAAGTGAACATGTGTTCGGTAGATCATACCATTTTTTCTAGTCATTGTTTAATCGGCATCATGGTTTCGTGGAATGTGCAACATCGTGTGTTTACTTACGACAGTTTTGTGCGTAATAATGAGAGTATCATTACAGTTCAGCGCGAGTTTCGTCGTCATTTCAATCTTGCGAGAAATGAAAATGTACTCACTCGTAACACCATTTTACGTTGGGTAAAATCATTTCGTTCAGTAGGAACAGTAATGAATAAACGACCACCAGGGGCTCATCGCACTGTACGCACTCCACAAAATGTGGAAAGAGTTTGGCAAGCTACATACTCCGTAGTCCTAATCGATCTGCTAGGAGACATTCTTCTGAACTGAACATCAGTGATCGGTCAGTAAGGCGTATTTTACATAAAGATCTAGGATTTCATCCCTAAAAAATGGCCATGGTTCAACAATTGAATCCTGGCGATTATGTAAAGCGGCTGAATTTTGCTCGAGAAATGGAGGCCATATTTGGCCAAAATGGAAACATCATTTTGTTTACGACAGATGAAGCACATTTTCATTTGAATGGTACCGTTAATCAGCAGAACTATCGTTATTGGTCAGATGAAAATCCAAAATTAATGCATGAGAGACCATTACACAGTCCCAAGGTGACAGCTTGGTGTGCTGTGAGCTGTATATTTGTTATTGGTCCATACTTTTTTGAAGACGACAACGGGACCACTGTAACTGTAACCTCAGAACGTTATAGACAGATGTTCACTGAATTCTTCCTTCCTGAATGAAACGTATTCCTATCCGGCAAGTATGGTTTCAGCAGGACGGGGCGACAGCTCACACAGCAAGAAATTCAATGGAAGCAATTCGGGGTCGCATCATTTCTCGGTTTGGTGACATTGATTGGCCTCCTCGTTCTCCAGACCTGTCCATGTGCGACTACTTCTTGTGGGGTTTCCTGAAGTCACGTGTTTACCAGGATAAACCACGTACACTTCAAGAACTAAAGGGAGCAATTCGTGAGGAAGTCGAACAAATTGGCAGGGCAATGTTAGAAAGAGTACAATCCAACTTCCGAGAGCGGCTTGTAAAGTGCATTGCTGAAAACGGCCGTCACCTGTCAGATATTGTTTTCAAACATTAATTTTCTAAAATTGTAAAATAATGTGAATATTGTTCTGTAAATAAATGTTTTTTTTATGCATAGGTAACGACATATTACTTTTTTGAAAACCGTTCATCCTTCCTGCCGCACCTTGTATATGATGGAACTGATTTCACATACAATTGAAAATAGAAGAGGATAAAATTGGAATCTACCAATTCCGCGGTGATGATGATGATGATGATGATGATGATGATGATGGTGATGGTGATGATGATGCTGATGATGATGATGATGATGATGATGATGATAATGATGATGATGATACTATACCATCACGAAATGCAAACCATCACCATCCTAAACTATCAAGGAAAAGTGGTGTACCCGATTCCAAGAATATCCCACATGAGCCATAAAGAAAAGATGCTATTCAAAATGCATGACAAACTTTATTCGCCTATGAATTAATTTATGATAGTGCATAAGCATAGATAAAAGAGAGCAAAGGAAAATATACCACGGTATAGGCCGTTTATGATCCAAAACTTCAATGTTAACTCAATCCGATAGTCCTAGTAATTCACTCCCGTGAAGTTATGTTACACGCTGGCAGTCGCCCATACTGGGCCGCTCTAAAGGTGTGTACAGATATACGCGCCGCGAACATGAGCAATTCAATTTTAATCAGCTGATTATATCTGTATTTTTACAAAAACGGTAAGATACAGATATAAAAAGCTTGACATCAGCTGATTAAAAGTGAATTGCTCATGTTCGCGGCACGTAAATCTGTACGCACCTTTACACTCTCACCAGGCCAAAATAGTAATAATAGACAGAAGACGAACTGAGTCAACAAAAAATTAATAGGCTTGAAATTTGAAACATAAACGACCTATACCATGGTATATTTCATTTTCTCTATGATATTAGAGTGTTGAAGAAGAGGGTGCTCGAGTGCTTTGAACAGTTGTAAAATTATCTACACAAGTCTCACTACAAATTTGGTCATCCATTATTGCACCACTTCACACCAAAAACAAAGCCCTTTCTTACTTTTTCATTTCCACTAGAAAAACCTTTGAACCTGGTTCAAATCAGAACACACAATATCATCACCTTAAATTTATCAAATTTATATCCTCGGTCACTCATGAAATGAAAACAAAAAAAAAACCAACTACAGCGAAAAAAATTGAGACAAGCCTAGTTCTGTACTTCTTTATTTTTCACTGAGAAAAACCTTTGAACCTGCTTTAAACCAGGATAGACACACAATATCATCAATATTAATTCATTAACCCAATAGCCTCGGTCACTCATGAAATGAAAAGCTGTCAAAAACCAGAGATGATCCCTCTGCAGTGCTAATAGAGTGCAAAAGACATCCAAAGTGATGAACTCTCCATTTTATGGATTCAACTTTCAGCAATTTGTTCCGGGGCTTATGCTAGGCCTGACGTTAAGTTTTATGGCGAGTCTTTCGTTGTTCGCATGAGTAGACATTGACTAGATGAGCATGAGAGGAGGGATGAGGTGGAGGATGTATGGATCAGGAAAAGGATAGAAATGGAGAAAAAGGGTGAGGATTCACGGGATGAGAGTGATGGGAAAAGATGGAAAAGGAGAGAAGGGGAAAGGATGTAAGGCTCAGGAAAAGGATAAAAGAGGGTGGAGAGGGTTGGAGCCTGCGCCTGCGGCCAATGACGGCAGAGCTTTTCAGTCATGAAAATTCGGCACGTTGTTTCAGATCAGTCAGCGCGTAGTGATGCTCGCATGCACATGCCGTGACCGAATGCTCTTACTCTCTCTCTCACACACACACACACTTTCTC